>NW_026652293.1:80063597-80111286 GCF_009828535.3 Hylobates moloch
TGTGTGTGTGTGTGTGTGTGTGTGTGTGTGTGTGTGTGTGTGTGTGTATTTCCAACATGCCAGGACCTATATGAAGCATCTGCTATCTATTAGCTCATTTAATACTCTGAAAGGCCTTACGTGAGTGACAGTGACACCTCTTCACTGCACATCAGAAGAAATGCAGGGCAGAAACGCAGCACAGCTTGCCTCAAGCTTCTTAGCAAGTGCTACAGCCCTTAATTTGGAGCCAGAGTCTGTTGTTCTTTGCTAAGCCTTCTGCTCTTTAGCTTTTTTCTCTAATGTCACATCTTTAATGTTTTGCTAATACAGATCCATGTGTGTTCTCCAAGAATCTATTCGCTTTTATTATGCACTTAACCTTTAGGCAGAAGGCCTCAAAATCCTTTGCTCTGGCTGTCACCAGAGATCCAGCCCAAGAGTTTGTCCTTATAATAAAGACCCACAAACCCCACAGGATCCCCAAGGACCTGAGTCATCTGACCCTGCCTCTTGCTGCAGCCTTATCTGCTGCCACCATATTCTGGCCCAGCTTGCCAGCCTGCCTGGCTTCTCAGTGTCATCTGGGTATGTCTTGCTCCCACCTGCTGAAGTTTACCTTGTACCCTTCATGGCTTCTGGGGGCACAGCCTTGCGGAACCCCCCTTCCTGCTGGCCAGCTTGTGTTCACCTATCAGAGGTTAGCTCAGAGACCTCAGGTGTCTGCCCCCGACCCTGCAGCCTCGTTCAGAGTCCTCTGTTTTATTCCTGCAGGACTGGTGAGCAACCTTCCTTGTAGTTATTGGTTTGTAATTATATGTTTGCATGATTTCATATCCACCTCTTCTAGTTGATCTTAAGGCTCCTTGAGAAATGGGGTCCTACCTCTTTTCCTTAACATATGTGTTTTCAGTACCTGGTGCAATGTCTGAGACTCCTGGCTACAAAGAGACACAATGTGTGCTCAGGGATGGATTGATTTGCCAGAGGCACACCCCACCATCACTTCAAATTCGACCGTACTAAAGTTATTTTGCATAGATGCAGACACTGCCCCAGACTTGTCGACTTTCTGGACGACATTAGACTTTAGTGTACTTTATCCTGATTCAGCTTCCCATTGGATGAAGTAACATACTCTGTCAAATCATTTTGCTCCTGTTTCAGCCTCCCCCATCTGACAGGTACAGCACTGAGAGGCTAAGCTTGAATTATTCCTTCTGATGAGCATCTCTATAGCTTTGTCATCTCCAAGATTGGCTTTGCAACAATCCTACAACACGTGTGTATTCCTTATAGGACCCTCACTGAACTAGGCCAGATATTTATTTAAATATTTAGAATTATTTTTGGCTGGGCTGTAAACCTATAGTTATACACACCTATGCAGGCATCTTCCCTTGTCAGGCGGTGTCTCATTTCTTTATCAAGAGGTAACTAGTGCAAGAGAAAAAAAATGAAGTTTGGAAAAAAACATTTAAAAAGTGATCATGCCATATAAAGGGGGAAGGCTTTTAAGAAACGATTACGGCATGAGAGGACCATGGAGTAGCTCAGTAAACAATGGAAGGGGCTCGGAGGGTGGAAGGCGGGTGAGGGATGAGAGATCACCTAATGAGAACAATTTACACGATTACAGCGACGTCTGCGCTAAGCCTAGACTTTATGCAGTGTATCCATGTAACAAAACTGCACTGGTACCCCAGAAATCTGCACAAAATCTATATAATAATGATGGAGGCCGGGCGCGGTGGCTCAAGTCTGTAATCTCAGCACTCTGGGAGGCCGAGGCGGGCAGATCACCTAAGGTCACGAGTTCAAGACCAGCCTGACCAAAATGGTGAAACCCTGTCTCTACTAAAAATACAAAAATTAGCCGGGCATGGTGGCGGGCACCTGTAACCCCAGCTACTAGGGAGGCTGAGGCAGGAGAATCGCTTGAACCCAGGAGGCGGAGGCTGCAGTGAGCCGAGATCGCGCCATTGCACTCCAGCCTGGGCGACAGAGCAAGACTCCCTCTCAGAAAACAAAAACAAACAAACAAAAAAACAAACAAACAAAGATGGAAGGAAGGAGGGAATTTAGCAATTCTCCCAACCTACTGACAGTGAAAATAGGAGATGACGAGGGATTCCAGTTAGAAATGCCCAGTTTCCTGGGTGTGTGTGTGGCTGGGGGTGGGGGGAACCATAACGTTAATGTTATCCCCGACGTAGGGAGCGCCTGAGTGGTGGCTTTTCACCGGGTGTGGCTCGTCCGAGCTCTTGAACTGAAGCCAGCGGACACCACCCACCGGCGCCTGCTTTCCCGGGGCGTGGGCTCCTCCCCCGTGCAGACCGCGAGGGGAGACAGGGCGGGCGGCCGGGAGCGCAGCCATCCGGGAGGCGGGTCATGGCCTCGGGGCCGCCCGGGGAGCGGCTGCGCGAGGAGGCGCGGTGCCCCGTGTGCCTAGATTTCCTGCAGGAGCCGGTCAGCGTGGACTGCGGCCACAGCTTCTGCCTCAGGTGCATCTCTGAGTTCTGCGAGAAGTCGGACAGCGCGCAGGGCGGCGTCTACGCCTGTCCGCAGTGCCGGGGCCCCTTCCGGCCCGCGGGCTTTCGCCCCAACCGGCAGCTGGCGGGCCTGGTGGAGAGCGTGCGGCGGCTGGGGTTGGGCGCGGGGCCCGGGGCGCGGCGATGCGCGCGGCACGGCGAGGACCTGAGCCGCTTCTGCGAGGAGGACCAGGCGGCGCTGTGCTGGTTGTGCGACGCCGGCCCCGAGCACAGGACGCACCGCACGGCGCCGCTGCAGGAAGCCGCCGGCCGCTACCAGGTGAGGCGCCCCCTGGCGGGGCCTGCGGGCGCTGCGGTGACCGGGAAGCGGGCGACCCTCCGGAGCGGAGCCGCCAAGGCCACCCGTCTCCTGAGCGGTTCCCACGGCCGCTCCCCGCGCCCCGAGCCGCCGCCCCCGCCCACGCGGCTCACTCAGTGTGGGTCTCTTTGCCTTGAATGGGGTAACCCCCTTTGCGACACACACCCATTATTTCACACCGTCCGCACCTCCGCCAAGCACTCTCCTGTCCTCGATCTCGCGCTGGGCTGGTTTTTCCCGATGCGGATACTCTGGTCCCTCAGCTGGGCTCCGGTCGGGAGGGCTGTGTGGTCCAGTTCATTCTTGGTAACAATTGTACATCTATATCGTAAACTTGCCATAATAATTCTCATTTGTGCAATGCTTTGCTTTTGCACAGTGTTTACATTAAATGAGTGTTGTCACCAAAGCAACCCTCAGGTTTGGGCGTCGTTAAGAAGAATGTCGAGCTGGGCACGGGTTCCGACCCCTCCAAAGCTCAGGTGCATGTGCCTCCCGAAGTAGGAGCAGGTGGCTGTCCATCAGCAGGGATTTGGGGACTTCGGATTCGAACATCCTGGGCACGGGTTCTGACCCCTCCAAAGCTCAGGTGCACGTGCCTCCCGAAGTAGGAGCAGGTGGCTGTCCATCAGCAGGGATTTGGGGACTTAGGATTCGAACATCCTCAATGAAGAGGTGCTTCATTTGGGGTGGAGCCCGGGAAGCTTAAAAGAGAAAGAAAAAAAAACAAAGTGGAAGTATTTGGCCCCCAAAGTGGCATCTGTGAAATTGTGTGTAGATTTCTTCCTACTGGTGCCCTTTAAAAGTTCTTGGATGTTTTCTGAACACACTTGAATCCCAGCATGTAGAACAACTGCCAGCACAAAGGAGGTCTAAGTCGTCTTTACTGACATATTTAACCAAAGGACTGCCAGTCTCGCTGTAGTGCATTGCAAATACTAGCGTTCTTAAAATTTTTATTTATTTATTTTGTTTTAAATTAAGGTTTAGGATATTTTCCCCTTCCTTCTGGACCTACCAATATCTGTCTTGGTATTTCTTCTTGATTTTCCTTGTCATTTGTGAGATGTAGGTACTAGGTAATTTCTAGTTAAACTTTTCTGGTATGTTCTTGCCTTTTAAAAAAAAAAAATCCAGAAAGTACAAGACAGAGGATTGGTAGTGTAATATTTCTTTTTCTTTTTTCCTTTTTTTTTTTTTTTTTTTTTTTTTATTTGAGACAGAGTGTAGCTCCGTAGCTCAGGCTGGAGTGCAGTGGCACAATCTCGGCTCATTGCAACCTCTGCCTCCCGAGTCCTGGTTCAAGCAATTCTCCTGCCTCAGCCTCCTGAGTAGCTGGGATTACAGGTACGCGTCACCACACCTGGCTAATTTTTGTATTTTTAGCAGAGACGGGGTTTCACTGTGTTGGCCAGGCTGATCTTGAACTCCTGACTTTGTGATCCACCTGCCTTGGCCTCCCAAAGTGCTGGTGTTACAGGCAGCCAAGCCTCTAGTGTAATATTTCTAAAGATGTTCTCTGTATTTTCAGTAGTTCTTCAGTTAAATACCAAATAAATATTATCTAAACTCCTGAGCCTGTCAGTGAAAGCTTTCTAGGGCCCTAAGTTATGTTTCCATAGCTCTCTTGTCTTAACTAGCCAGTAAACCCAGCAAATTTAGCCTAATCACTGTTTTCCTAACTGTGCCACATCTCCTTGCTTTTGCTGACAGTTTCTTTGGCCTGAGGGAGCTTTTCTCTATCTACAAGTGTCAAAGTGCTCCGTTCTGTGTAAACACCAAAACACATGCCACTTTCCCCACTGGGTCAAATGGTATAATGAATTCTACTGTTATTTTATGTATAACAATTATAATATTCTCCTTTTAAAAACAATTGATGTGTATGTAGGATTTATTGAGTAACTTTGGGAATAGAATTTTTTAATTAAAATCCTGTTTATGTATGTATCTTTGTGGGTATTTTCTGTAAATAAAATATACACATATTTACCTTTAGCGAGGGCCCTATCATTGAAGGAAGATTTAGTTCTCATTGTATTTTTACTCATTGTAAGGTTTACAACATATTGTATTTTTTCATATAAAATATGATAACCTACCAAGTTCCTTCTGACCTAATGATACTACTAATACTACAATAATAAACCCATGCTTTATCATAAAGTAAACAATAACTTCAAGAAGTTGAAATATAAAGAGATATAATAGCATCACTCTTCATCCAAACACCAAAAGATGACATTTCATCTAATATCATTCTCATTTACATCAGCCCAGTTTTAATATATTTATTACCAGCACATTTTTTTTCAAAATTAATGTTGTTTTGTAAAGTATATTTATTTATTGGACATTTTCATTGTATTTCTTGTCATTAAACATTCTGTAACATCTTATTTTAATTCTATCCAGTTAATATAATTTTTTTCTCCCCTATCTTTAATGTTTTAGTTGTTATGCTATTGTATATAACAATGCAGTGAGCATACTTTTAGATAAATATTTGATTGTATCTGGTATTAAAATACATTGACGGAGCTAGGCATGGTGGCTCACGCCTGTAATCCCAGCACTTTGGAAGGCCAAGATGGGAGACTCTCTGGAGGCCAGCAGTTTGACACCAGCCTGGGCAATATAGTAAGACCCCATCTTTACAGAAAACAAAATTAGCTGAGTGTAATGACGTGTGCCTGGAGTCCCAGCTGCTTGGGAGGCTGAGGTGGGAGGATCATTTGAGCCCAGGAATTTGAGGCTGCAGTGAGCCATGATCGCATCACTGCACAACAACCTGAGTGACAGAGCGAGACCCTGATGCTAAAACTTAAGTACATTTATGTTTAGTTTTTAATGATATTGTACATTTTTATATGCTTTCTAGGGACTGTTTAAGTTGATCTTTGTATTTCCTCACACATCTACGTGACTTTAGGTACAGATTGAGGGTATCTGTAACAGCTTTGAAATATCTTCCCAAACAGGTAAAGCTCCAGATGGCTCTGGAACTTGTGAGGAAAGAGTTGGAGGACACCTTGACTCAGGAGGCCAACGTGGGGAGAAAGACTGTCATTTGGAAGGTAAGACCACGTTGGGGCTTTAGGAGGCTTGCCTGTTTGGAGGATCCAGATTCGGGTCAGTAATTCCTCCACCATCTTCCATTCTCCCGCACTTTTGTTCCATTTCCGTATATGCCCAAGAGCACCTCAGAGCCATCCTGGGTCATCCCGTCCCCTCAAATGATATGGTTCATTTTTGTCCTTTTTGTCTCTATTGCCATCATCCAATCTGAATTATAATTAAATAGCTTTGCTAGCTTGATCTTACTGTAAAACCCACTGCTGTATCCCTGTCACCTAGAATAGCATCTTATACTGTCGCTACTAGTTTGAAAATATTTGTTAGGTGAGTGAAATAGTGAATATTTCACAACTTTGTAACCAAAGAAGTGTAGCCCAAGGTGATCATCTTATATACAGGGAAATAATCTGAACGTTCAGCCTTTTTTTTAATCATCTATACATACACATATTCCATTTTTTTATATGTCACTAGCTCTTTTTATTCCATGTTTCATTCATGCACATGTGTGTGCACACGTGTACACACACACAGAATGATTCATACACACACAGTGATTCACATACACACACACACAGTGATTCTCAACCTGAGGTGATACCTGCCCCTCAAGATACATTTTGCAGTTTCTGGAGATGATATTTTTGGTTGTCACACTGAGGAAGGGTGGGTGCAGTGCACCTGTCATCTAGTAGAGGCAGGAATGCAGCTTAACACCCTGTAGTCCACAGGACAGTTCCCATCTTATGAGAAACAATGATTTGTTCAAGATGTCAGTAGTGTCAAGATTGAGAAACTATATATAGAAACTGTATAATTCTATATATTCATATAATGTATTATATAATATGATATATAATAGGTTATACTTTACAGAATATTCCTATTCTTTCTCCTTTTCCAAATAACCCTTCTTTTCTGATCACTCTGTATCTGTAATTATTTCCTTCTTGTTTTCTTTGAAAATTTAGTCTTATACTCTGTCTTTACACGGATATTGCATACTTTTTTTTATTAATTTTTTTTGCACACAAAGCAATAAACATTTTCTAAAGATACACACAAACAAAAAGATGCATATCAAACATTAGGAAGGTTGCACATGGGAAGACGGGGAATAGAAATGGGGGGTGGGAATTAAAGAAAATAAATGAGAGAGGGACTTTGTATGGATCAATAATAATAACTCAATCCTCTGTTTGACAAAGAAGAAGGAGAAGGAAGAGGAAGAAAAAGAAAGTGGGATAAAGGATCAGAAAGGGAGGAAAATAGAAAAAATTAGAGTATGACTCCAGGGTAGACCTGTTTTGTTGTCACTGGGTTGGTTGCTTGGTTTGTCTGTTGTATTTTTCATATGTTTCGCCATGTTGGCCAGGCTGGTCTTGAACTCCTAGCCTCAAGTGATCAACCCGCCTCGGCCCCCCAGAGTGCTGGGACCACAGGCGTGAGCCACCACGTCCAGTCCCCACATTGCTTCTGGCCTCTGTGGTAGACCTCCCAGACGGGGCGGCCGGGCAGAGGCGCTCCCCACATCCCAGACGGGGCGGCCGGGCAGAGGCGCTCCTCACATCCCAGATGGGGCAGCTGGGCAGAGGCGCTCCTCACCTCCCAGACGGGGCGGCCGGGCAGAGGTGCTCCCCACATCCCAGACGGGGCGGCCGGGCAGAGGCACTTCTCACTTCCCAGACAGGGCAGCCGGGCAGAGACGCTCCTCAACTCCCAGACGGGGCAGCCGAGCAGAGACGATCCTCACTTCTACCCAGACGGGGCGGCTGGGTAGAGACGCTCCTCATTTCTTCCCAGACGGGCGGCTGGGCAGAAGCGCCCCTCACATCCCAGACGGGGCGGCCGGGCAAAGGCGCCCCTCACTTCCCAGACGGGGCAGCCGGGCAGAGGCGCCCCTCACTTCCCAGACGTATTGCGTACTTTTTAAACTACATTTTTCTATATTTACTACATTACTAGATTACAACATATATACATATGGATAGGAAAAGTTAACACTTATCCCAGAAGAAAGATGTACATTAAGGCCAGGTGCGGTGGCTCACACCTGTAATCCCAGCACTTTGGGAGGCTGAAGCAGGTGGATCACCTGAGGTCGGGAGTTCGAGACCAGCCTGACCAACATGAAGAAACCCTGTCCCTACTAAAAATACAAAGAAAAAATTAGCCAGGCTTGGTGGCACAAGCCTATAATCCCAGCTACTCGGGAGGCTGAGGCAGGAGAATCGCTTGAACCCAGGAGGTGGAGGTTGCAGTAAGCCGAGATCGGGCCATTGCACTCCAGCCTGGGCAAACAAACAAAAAAAAAAAAAAAAAGAGAAAAGAAAAATGTACATTATAGGTAAATGATGTAGATAGTGGTAGGAAAGGATAAAAGTTATCAATATTAAATAATATTGATGTTAATAACATTAGTACCAAACGTTACTCAGATGTGTGAAGAAATATTTAAACTTATTAACGTTGATACTGACAAACTTGTTTACCAATATTATTAACAAATATTTTTAAACTAGTAGTGACAGTATAAGATGCAATTCTAGGTGATAGGGATATAGCAGTGGGTTTTGCAGTAAGATCAAGCTAGTAAAGCATAGTTTGGATTGGGTAGTGGCAATAGAGATAAAAAGAACAAGAACAAAGCTTTACAATATTAAATAATGTTCATTATTTGCCTATAATGTACATAGTGATAGGATGTACATTATTTAATATTGTAATATTGATTGATGATTTTTGTTCTTTTCAGGCTGAAACACAAGTCTGTTGTTTTCAATCCTGGCCTGACCATAGATTTATAAAATCAGAATCCCCATATTGGATAGCTGAGTTCTTGCATGTTTTAAGCCCTCTACAGATTATTCTTAAGTAGGGACGATACTGAGATCCCTGTTCTAAGCCAAGTAAACTTGCATGATCATTACCATCAAGAATGTATCCATGTGAGCCAAATGCAGGAAGCACACTTTTGGTCAAAAGGTATTCTAAATACTACAAAGCAACCTTTCCTTTTTCTCTATCTGCAGATATAGTTGTGCTCAAGAGGGTGGTGTGAAAGGAAGATGAATTGCAGGCAAATCGCTTCCCACCACACCCCCCCTCATGCCCCAGGTATGACTCTGCTCTTTTCTGGTGGCTGGGTTATTTGCCCCACCCCACGACAGCACAGCCTCTGATATGAAGACAGCTTCTCATATTTACATGAGTTACACCTTTCAGGAATCAGTGTATGGAATTCAGACTTGGCTGATTTCAGAAAGAAGATGAAGTTTTCTGAATCTGGTGATTTAGAAAATGGTAGAAGGAGGTAGAGATGGAAAATGGAAGGAAGGAGTTAAGTCTTAGGGATGTTTAAAAAGGTGACAGCTTATGCCTTTTAGTCAAAGCAAGAAGTTATCACGTTTAAAAACAGGCAAATAGGCCGGGCACAGTGGCTCACGCCTGTAATCCCAGCACTTTGGGAGGCTGACGTGGGCCGATCGTGAGGTCAGGAGTTTGAGACCAGCCTGACCAACGTGGAGAAACCCTGTCTGTACTAAAAATACAAAAATTAGCTGGGCATGGTGACATGCATCTGTAATCCCAGTTACTCGAGAGGCTGAGACAGGAGATCACTTGAACCCAGGAGTGAGGAGGTTGTAGTGAGCCAAGATCGCGCCACTGCACTCCAGCCTGGGTGACAGAGCGAGACTCTGTCTCAAAAAAAAATTAAAAAAAAAAAAACAAAAAAACAGGCAAATGACTTCACCTACAAGGCAGTATAACAATGTAACAAAAGTGCGGCGGGGCACGGTGGCTCACGCCTGTAATCCCAGCACTTTGGGAGGCCGAGGGGTGGATCACAAGGTCAGGAGATTGAGACCTTCCTGGCTAACACAGTGAAACCCCGTCTCTACTAAAAATACAAAAATTAGCCGGGCGTGGTGGTGGGCGCCTGTAGTCCCAGCTACTTGGGAGGCTGAGGCAGGAGAATGGCATGAACCCGGGAGGCGGAGCTTGCAGTGAGCCGAGATCGCGCCACTGCACTCCAGCCTGGGTGACAGAGCGAGACTCTGTTTCAAAAAAAAAAAAAAACAACAAAAAACTGCATTTGTACCCCATGAATATATACAAAAAATAAAATAAATCGATAAAACAGGACAGAGAATGGGAGGTATAGATACTTTGAGGAATAATTTGCCTCTCGTACTCAGCTTAAAGTTAGTTTCCGATGTACTCATCTTGGGAGAAGAAAATCTAGAAACTAAGCCTGGGACGAGGTATGTTCCTTAGGTCTATTCGGAAACGGAAGATGGGAGATTCAGGTGGAAACTGGGATTAATTCCCTGGCGTGAACTCTGAAATCAGTGGCCTGAGCATCACTTAGCTCTTCCTTCGCTTTGTAGAGAACGTCAGGCTTCTGGTGTGTTCACTATTACCAGATTAGGAAACAACATCCATATTTTCTCATCTCTCAGCCTTTTCTTATTCAAACAGTTCTAGGTCTCTACCATTTCTTCATAATTCAGTTGTTTCTAGTGGTTCTAGTGACTAATCTACTAGTAAATAGTAACTTCTCTTTGTGACTGCTCTATGCTAATCACTGTTCTTGTAGTTTAATAGATATTTAACTGTAATCCACATACTCTTCTTTTTCCCCACATTTCTTAAGAGATGGAGTCTTGCTCTGTTACCCAGGCTGAAGTGCAGTGGTGCAATCACAGCTTACTGCAGCCTCGAGCTCTTAGACTCAAGTGATCCTCCCACCTCAGCCTTGTGGGTAGCTGGGACTACAAGGCTTACCACCATGCCCGGTCAGTTCATTTTAATTTTTTTAGAGATGGGGTTGTGTTTTGCTTTGTTACCCAGGCTGGTCTTGAACTCCTGACCTCAAGCAATCCTCTTGCCTCAACCTCCCCAAAACCTCACATTTTGTATATGGTACTGAAACTTCAGTATAAAAGTGCCTTGCCCCCAAGCATGTGGCAAAATGGGAACTCCAGTACAACAGTATTTTCTAAACTTAGTTTGAAAACTCTCCTGGGCTACTTCTTATATGAATGGACTCCAGTCTGTGCATGTTGTTAGAATGCAGCCAGTCAGTCCACAGAGTTACGGAGCCCAGGGAACGCTGGACATTACCTTCTCCGGCGCTGTCCTGTACATGGCTGCTGGAGGCCAGGCGCTGATGGTGTGATCCGCTGTGTCACCTCAGGAGAAAGTGGAAATGCAGCGGCAGCGCTTCAAATTGGAGTTTGAGAAGCATCGTGGCTTTCTGGCCCAGGAGGAGCAGCGGCAGCTGAGGTGGCTGGAGGCGGAGGAGCGAACGACGCTGCAGAGACTGCGGGAGAGCAGGAACCGGCTGGCCCAGCAGAGCAAGGCCCTGAAGGAGCTGGCAGACGAGCTGCAGGAGAGGTGCCAGCGCCCGGCCCTGGGTCTGCTGGAGGTGAGGCCGGGTGCCAGGAAAGCAGGCAGATGTGAGACTGAGGTGACAGAGACGAGTACAGTGGCTTTCAGAGACAAACGCTTGGCGTTTATGTTCTGTAGGAAAAGGGCACCCTCGAATTTACTCAGAAAGCAGCTTAAACACCCTCGAATTTACTCAGAAGCCATTCGTGGCATCAGAATCATGAGATTCTAGAGAATCATATAGTTTTGAGTCTGGCATGGTGGCACATGCCTGTAGTCGCAGTTATGAGGGAGGCTGAGACAGGAGGGTCGCTTGGGCCAAGGAACTTGAGACCAGCCTGGGCAACATAGCAAGACCCTGTCTCAAAAAACAAACAGACCAACAGCATATAGTTCGTTTTAAGGACTAAAGAATTCCTAAAATTAAAATGAATGATTTCTGAAAATTTAAACAGCTAGGAAAAGGACAAACTACACTCTGCTGGCTGAGAAGTAATTCCTAAAACCTCAGAGTCAGTTTGTCCATGATAGCATTGCTGTTTTTAGGGATGGCTAACCCAGAAAGTCTGCATAACACATTTCAGTGTCACTGGCCAGAAGGATGAATAATGATTTAAATTGTCCTGCTTGAAATTGTTATATTGGATTGTAAAGCAAACACTGATTTCCTGGCCCACATTGCATGCCTGTTCCAGGCATGGTGAGGAGGGATTACGTGGACTCCTGTGCAGCTTCCTCCCAGTCTATTTGGGATTAGAGAACAGAAAGACGAATAACAGTGAAAGGAAATCTTTGTTTTTAATCCTCTGTGAAGACATCATATCCCAAGTGAACAGAGAAAGCCAAAGTTGTTGATGGATCCATGTTTTCTTGATAGAACCAATGGCAACAGAAATTTATCTGGACCGACTTCTATCTCCTCCCCAGTGACTCACTTGGGATTCTTTTTTTTTTGAGATGGAGTCTCGCTCTGTCACCCAGGCTGGAGTGCAGTGGCACAATCTCGGCTCACTGCAAGCTCCGCCTCCCGGGTTCCCGCCATTCTCTTGCCTCAGCCTCTCCGAGTAGCTGGGACTACAGGCGCGCCCGGCTAATTTTTTTGTATTTTTAGTAGAGACGGGGTTTCACCGTGGTCTCGATCTCCTGACCTCATGATCCGCCCGCCTCGGCCTCCCAAAGTGCTGGGATTACAAGCGTGAGCCACCGCGCCCGGCCAACTCAGTCGGGATTCTAAACTAAGTGATTCATGTTCTCATTTAACAGCTGATTCACAGATTCCACCTTTTCTGACTCAGTTCCAGACACTGAAAATACCATGAATATAAATAATCCTATTAACTGTCTGTATAATATTTGCAAGTACAGTGACTAGACAGTACTGTTTACGAGGCAGGGGACCATTAAATGAATTTATAAAGCCATTTAATTTGTGTCATTTTATCTTATATATATTAAATTTATATTTTATTATTATTGCTATGCTCATTTCCTTGTTAGCAAACTAAGAGTCAGAAAGGAATTAATTTTCCAAATAGCAGACAGCAAAACACAAGAACTTTGACGGTTTCTTTTCTTTTCTCTTTTCTTTTCTTCTTTTTTTTTTTTTTTTTTTTTTTTTTTTTTTTTTTGAGATGGAGTCTTGCTCTGTTGCCCAGGCTGGAGTGCAGTGTGCAGTGGTGTGATCTTGGCTCACTGCAACCTCTGCCTCCTTGGCTCAAGCGATTCTCCTGCCTCAGCCTCCTGAGTAGCTGGGATTACAGACATGACCACCACACCTGGCTAATTTTTTTTTTTTTTTTTTTTTTGTATTTTTAGTAGAGATTCACCATGTTGGCCAGGCTGGTCTTGAACTCCTAACCTTAGGTGATCCACCCACCTTGGCCTCCCAAAGAGCTGGGATGACAGGCGTGAGCCCCTGTGCCTGGCTTGACAATTTCAACGATAGTATTTATTGCTTTGCCTGCCTTGGCCTCCCAAAGTGCTGGGATTGTAGGCATGAGCCACCCCGCCTGGCATGGGAGGATATATTCTTAAATAAGGTATCTTATCCATCTATTTTTTTAATAAGGGCAGGATCTCACTCTGTCACTCAGGCTGGAGTGCAGTGGCTCAATCATAGCTCACTGCAGCCTCAGTCTCCTAGGATCAGGCGATCCTTGTGCCTCAGCCTCCTGAGTAGCTGGGACTACAGGTGTGCACCACCACGCCCAGCTAATTTTATACAAATTTGCAGTAGAGACGAGGCTTGGTTGTGTTGCCCAGGCTGTATATTTTTATACTTCCCTTTCTCTTTCTTCCCTGGTACTAATAAGCTACATTTTACCCCTGAAGGCCAAGACCAAGGCCTGCCATTCCCATACAGGGTAAAGCAAATTATTCCCCTTCTTTTATGCCATCAAAACTTACCTGACTGGGGACTTTTTTTAAAGGGAGAGGGGAAATGTATCCCAAATGCAATTATTAATAAATGTATCACAGATATATTTATTTAATAATCTACTTTGAGAAAATAATGTTACTAGTTATGAAAGGCTTCCTTTATTAATCTACTTGGATAACCTACTCATAGGAATAGCTCTGGTATGTTGGTTCAGAGAATTAGGAATTTATAATTCCTGTAAAGACATTTAGGGAAACATTTTGTGTCTTTATTTGAGGAACCTATCCGTGCCCCTCAAATAAATTCTATGAGTACTTAGGATCTATTTTATCCTTTTCTGTCTGAATTACATGCAGAATGTTACTCTGTTACAATATCCAAGTGGCAGAATTATTAATTCAGAAGATAATTAAATTGATAGGTGTTGCAGGAATTAACCTAAACTTTGTATATCTTTAAAGAAAAGAGATTTGGCTGGGCGCGGTGACTCACGCCTGTAATCCCAGCACTTAGGGAGGCCGAGACGGGTGGATCACCTGAGGTCAGGAGTTCAAGACCAGCCTGGCCAACATGGTGAAACCCCGTCTCTACTAAAAAAATAAAAAAAATTAGCCAGGCGTGGTGGTGGGAGCCTGTAATCTCGGCTACTTGGGAGGCTGAGGCAGGGAGGTGGAGGTTGCAGTGAGCTGAGATCGCACCATTGCACTCCAGCAGTCTGGGCAACAGGAGTGAAACTCCATCTCAGAAAAAAAAAAGGAGATTTATTGTCCCCTATAATTTTATCTTAATAATGTTTTGCAGTAATTTCTAAGGAAATTTTCATGGTGTCCTCAGTCTGACTGTGAAAAGCAGTTCAGAGTCCAACTCACACTGTGTTTTTCTTTCCTTTTCAGGGTGTGAGAGGAGTCCTGAACAGGTATGTGTGCTTTCTGAGTTGGTGAAGGGATTGGGAGAGGCAGAGGAGCTGGTGGAGAACCCTGCTGACTTCTGTGGTTTCTGTGCTCTTCCTAGAAGTAAGGCTGTCACAAGGCTGGAAGCAGAGAACATCCCCATGGAACTGAAGACAGCGTGCTGCATCCCTGGGAGGAGGGAGCTGCTGAGGAAGTTCCAAGGTAGTTTGCATCTTAGAGACTGGGAATTGGGCTGTTGCCTGGGTTTGCCTCGTATTGTGGTTTGTTACTGTGCCAGTCAGCTGCAGTGACCAACAGAACCTAAAGCCTTAGTGGCCCAGATCAGCAGAAATTTAGAGAGTGTGCTGTTGGTTTGCTCCTGGGTGTGGGGACTTCTGTGCCACATCGTCTCACTCTGGTACCCATGCTGACAGAGCTCTACCTCCTTCTTGGTGCTGGGAGGCATAGACAAGGGCAGGGTTATTGAAGAGATGGGGTAAGAAGTTCTCTTACAGAGTCAATACAACACATCACTTCTGGTCACCAAAATGTGTGGGGATTTCTCCCCGCAAACAGCCAATCAGTTCTCCAGCAGATACTCCAGCCAGATGTCCTTCCATGCAATTTGATTTTGACACTGTCTACCTGGAGATAGCACCAGGTTCCCCGGGTTGAGGGCTTTGTCCCACAAGACTGACCCCACTTCAGATGCTGGTCACAAGCACAGGTTGTGGCCTGTGAGACCAGCTGACTGTAAATTGCAGTTCCCACAACCCTCTTCTTGAGTTCACTTAATTTCCTGAAACAGCTGACAAAACTCAGGGACACATATTTACTCATTTATTATAAGGGCGTTACAGAGGCTAGAGATGAACAGTTGGAAGAGATTCCTAGGGCGAGGTTTGTGAGAAGGGGTACGGAGCTTCCACGCCCTCTCTAGGCATGCTACCTTTGTAACCTCCATGTTTTCAGCGATCTGGAAGTCCTCAGGACTCAGTTCTTTTTTTTGTGTGTGTGATGAAGTCTTACTCTGTCGCCCAGGCTGGAGTGCAGTGGCGCCATCTCCGCTCACTGCAACCTCCACCTCCCATGTTCAAGCGATTCTCTTGCCTCAGCCTCCCGAGTTGCTGGGGTTACAGGCACATGCCACCATGCCTGGCTAATTTTTATATTTTTAGTAGAGATGGGGTCTCCCCATGTTAGCCAGGCTGGTCTCGAACTCCTGACCTCAAATGATCTGTCTGCCTCAGCCTCCCAAAGTGCTGAGATTACAGGCGTGAGCCACTGTGCCTGGACAATGAACGCAGTTATTTTGGGTTTTTGTGGAAGCACTATGTAGACATGATGGATTAAATCATAGGCCATTGGTTTATCAACCCACCCTTCAGCCCCTCTCTCTTCAGAGGTGGATGGGGGTGTGGCGTGAGGGACTGAAAGTTTCAAGCCTCTAATCACATGGTTGGTTCCCCTGGAAACCATACCCAGTGGAGGCTTTCTGGGGGATCACCAACCACAAGTCATCTTATTAGCTTACAAAAGGCACTCTTGTCTTTCTGGAAATTTCAAGGATTTTAAGAACTGTATGTCAGTAAACAGGATGTAGACCAAATACACACGTCACAGTATCATAGGCATGGTGACTGTAGACCAAATATATACTTCTCAGTGTCATAGGTATGGTGACTGCTGCACTGTAGATCAAATACATACTTCACAGTATCATAGGCATGGTGACTCATGCACTCCTCTTAAAGGCATCCATGCTGAATTGGAGTATCTGGCCTTCCTGAGATTTCATGGCTAAGCCAAACTATCAAGGAGGCAGTGTAGGGGGCAAGGGAAAACTTTCCCCTTTCCCTATGAATGTTTGCTGAAAATCAACTGACCAAAGACAAATAGGAACAAAGGCATAGAAAAGGTTTAACATTCATAGCACAGTGGAATTGCAGGAAAATAATTACCCAATAACTCAGTGGGATACAGATGCTTATATACCTTTCTTTATTGGAGGAAAGGGAGATGGGGAGGTGTGGATGATTTTAGGGAGATAGTAAATGATTTTTTGGAGGATTCATTGGGCTTGGAGTACATACAGTGGCTTGGGACAAAGTGTTGAAAAGTAGACAGTGGTTTGGGACTAAAGTCTGTCCAGGTGTGTTGACAGACTTGTCTGTCTTCCTGCAATATGAGCTGAATTAATTAAAACACATGGACTTTAGGCAGATAAGATCAGACATCCAGGTGGGATCAGCTGGCTCCTCTGCTGAGGTTTTCTCAACGCCCTAATATGGGTGTTGGCCAGGCCAGGCCAGGCTTCTCTGTAGGTCTGGGGAAGAACCTTACGCCAAGCTTATTCAGGTTGTTGGCGTAATACAATTCCATGCAAATGCAGTACTGAGATTCCTGTTTTCTTGCTGGCTGTTGGCTGGGGGCCATTCTCAGCTCTGGAGATCACTCATTTTTCTCCTCATGTGACCTTTCCATCTTCAAAGCCAGCAAAGAGATACCAAATCCACATCTTATTGACCTTTCCTGCTGCCACCAACCCAAAAGCCAGGGAAAACTTTCTGATTTTACAGGACTTGTGGGATTAGATTAGACTCACCTTGATAATCTCTCTCGTCATACAGTGTAACATACTCATGAGGCTAACACCAGGGTGTGAAGGTCATGGAGTCCATCTTAGAATTCTGCCTACCACAGTAATATAACTTTGGAATAGTGGGTTTAATATTAATAAAATTCTCCTATAGATTTTTAAGAAAAAAAATTCCTAAGGGGTTTATAAATTTTATGTTAAATGCAGAAGTTCCTTCTAAGTGCACCCAAATGCTTTGGATGTAAGCCAGACATGGTGGTGTGCACCTGTAGTCCCAGCTGCTGGGGAGGCAGGCACGGGAGAATTGCTTGAGTCCAAGAGTTTGAGGCTGTAGTGTACCATGGCTATGCCCATGAATAGCTCTGTACTCCAGCCTGGGCAACATAGCGAGACCCCGTCTCTCTCTCTCTCTCACTCTCTCTCTCTCTCTCTCTCTCTCTCACACACACACACACACACACACACACACACACACAAATGCATTAGATGTAAATGAAAGGAAACTAAATGATTATTCACTTGGTTTGTCATCATCAATAGTTGTTTTTATTGGGGAAGTTAAAGAGTTCTGGGTTACGCAGAGGTAATAGTGGAATACACCAGAAAGTTATAAAGAATAATAAAGTAATAAAAAAGATATCACCTGTAAGGTGAAATACTGATTTGGTTTCTCTAGGAGTTATTAGAGAGAGAAAAGTCAGGAACTGTGGGACTGTTCTTTCAGCGGTTTCCTAAGTTTCTCCCAGTCCTTTCTTTCCTTTCACCAGTTCCACCACATTCTTTCTGCAGTGGATGTAAAGCTGGATCCTGCCACAGCGCACCCGAGTCTGCTCTTGACCGCCGACCTGCGCAGTGTGCAGGATGGAGAGCCATGGAGGGATGTCCCCAACAACCCTGAGCGATTTGACACGTGGCCCTGCATCCTGGGTTTGCAGAGCTTCTCAACAGGGAGGCATTACTGGGAGGTTCTGGTGGGAGAAAGAGCAGAGTGGGGTCTAGGGGTCTGTCAAGACACACTGCCAAGAAAGGGGGAAACCACGCCATCTCCTGAGAATGGGGTCTGGGCCCTGTGGCTGCTGAAAGGAAATGAGTACATGGTCCTTGCCTCCCCGTCGGTGCCTCTTCTCCAACTGGAAAGTCCTCGCTGCATTGGGATTTTCTTGGACTATGAAGCCGGTGAAATTTCATTCTATAATGTCACAAATGGGTCTTATATCTACACATTCAACCAACTGTTCTCTGGTCTTCTTCGGCCTTACTTTTTCATCTGTGATGCAACTCCTCTTATCTTGCCACCCATGACAGTAGCAGAGTCAGGAAACTGGGCATCCAGGGATCATTTAGATCCTGCTTCTGACGTAAGAGATGATCATCTCTAAAATTCTGTTCCCAAGATGCAGTCCTAGCGTAGCAAACGTTCCTGGAGTGGGGTGAAGGATATCAATGTACTAAGTTTTAACAGATACCCCCATATAGGTCAGCACTTGATTCCTTGTTGCCATGAAATATTTCCATGGGACAAAAGAGAGAATATGAAATATTTGCATATGGGAAGATTATAGAGCATAATAATTTTATAAATGGAGCAATCTCAACCTCTATTTCTAGATCACATTTTCTTGATGTCTTCCTTCAAATTATTGACCTTGGATTACATAAGGATTTCTATCATTCATTATAATTTGTTATTCCTTTCAATATCCTTGTATTCCAAATCTTCCATGTAAGAATTAGACATGGCAGTTCTTAAATTGATTCAGAGTGGTCTGATACTATTCCAGTGTCACCTCCTTAATTCTGTTTCTCCTGATTTTCCTTCTCATTCTCTCCTTCCCCCCTCTATCTCTCTTTCCCTGTCTCTCTCTCTCTCTCTCGTTCCTTATTTTTTGTTTCTTACCTCTTACTGTTTAACCTGTTGCTTCCTTCTACATTAATACATTTAGAGCCATTCCTTTATACAGTCACATTTCCTATGACTTAATTACTTTTAAAATACTTTTTATTCTGGGACTAATTTTTAAGAATTACAAAGCTCATTCCTCTGAATCTAATATCACTAACTCCTAGACATTTTCCGTTTTCTCTGGATACACTTTAAGTAGAAATTTATCAGAATTTTCATTCATTTCTTTAACGTAGATATTTACTAGTTATAAGACCTTAAGGCTGGGTGCAGTGACTCAGGCCTGTAATCCCAGCACTTTGGGAGGCTGGGGCGGGTGGATCACAAGCTCAGGAGTTCGAGACCAGCCTGGCCAACATGGTGAAACCCTGTCTCTACTAAAAAAAAAAAAAAAAGAAAAATTAGCTGGGCATGGTGGCAGGAGCCTGTAATCCCAGCTATTCGGGAGGCTGAGACAGAATTGCTTGAACCCTGGAGGCGGAGGTTGCAGTGAGCCAAGATCTCACCACGGTACTCCAGCCTAATGTGAGACTCCATCTCCAAAAAAAAAATAAGAGACCTCAAACAACACTTCTGTCTTTCAGCTCCTTGTTATGGTTCCTATACATGGAACAATTATACTGGCCTCACAGTGTTATGGTAAATATTTAAGGTCATACTTGATATTGCTGGTTTGAATTCAGCTTTTCCATTTAAATACATTATAATGATGATGATGAAATGATGATAATATTTAACTTATTTTTAAAGTATATTCTGTACCTTTCCAACAAAAATTTTAAAAGTCATTGAAGGCTAACCTTACTGCCTTCTTTGTATCACTGTCTTCTAAATAATTGTTATGGCCGGGTACAGTGGCTCATGCCTGTAATCTCAGCACTTTGGGAGGCCAAGGCGGGCAGATCACGAGGTCAGGAGATTGAGACCATCCTGGCTAACACAGTGAAACCTCGTCTCTACTAAAAATACAAAAAGAAATTAGCTGGGCATGGTGGTGGGCGCCTGTAGTCCCAGATACTTGGGAGGCTGAGGCAGGAGAATGGCGTGAACCCAGGAGGCGAAGCTTGCAGTGAGCCGAGATTGCGCCACTGCACTACAGCCTGGGCAACAGAGCAAGACTCCATCTCAAAAATAAATAAATAAATAAACAAACAAATAAATAAATAAATGTTACACAAATGCTAAAATATTTAAGTGGTAAATGCTTCAATGCTAACCAAATATTAATTAATGGCAAATTATTTAACATTATCTGGTAATCTGCAGAAGGTTTAATTTTCCTCCTCAATTTGAAGTTTAAGATGTTTTTCTCTTCCAGTGAGATTTTTTCGACTGACATCTTTAACTTACCTTCCAATGATATTACTAACGTAGCCTTCTTCCTAGATTTTAATTGTTTGATCATGAGCGAACACTTCTACTCTCTGTGATAGATTTGCAAACAGAGGAAATAATGCATCCTTGTGTCCCTCTTCTTGGTGTTCCACAGGCCATGTGTGCCCTAGCCCTCCCTCACGCAAGGTCTGTGTAGGGAATCTGGGCTTCAGCCCAGCAACAGCATCCCTTCCCACAGGGGTCAGGTGGGTGGCTTGAGATACCCCTTTCATGGGGCACCACCCATTCCCTGAGACGGGGAAGCCCTGGGTGGGAAGGAGAACACCTCCACATGTCTTCTACTCTCTCTACAGGGTAGAATGAGCGTCCCAGGAGTATCCATTTCCCACTGTGTAGCCCAATACTCTGGTCTCACTGTCTCTGCTGAATCCTGTCTCACTGTGCATTTTATCGTGGTTTATATCAGTCAGTAAACCGATGTGAGTCGTCATCTCTTGTATTCTTAGGTTCACAGAGTTTTGTGTGTCTCCTGTAATCACCCTTCTCTTTCCCTTGCCAACTCCTGAAAGATCGCCACTATTTCCTCTGGAACTTTGTTTCATTACCAGCAAAATCCTCAACATCCGTACCTGTTTCCTGGCTTTCCCTCTCCTTTCCTCTGAATGGTAGTGTTTATATTCAGCTGTCCACGTGACATCAAAATAGACATTTTAAACTCAATTTGCCTAAAACTCAACCACAAATTTCTCCCCGAGTCTCTCCCTAACTGCAACAACAAAAACCACAGGCTTCTCCCTGTCACTGGATGGCATCTCCATTCTTTTGGTTGCTTAAGCCAGGCATCCGATTGAGTACTTTCTTGATTTCTCCAGCCCACATCCAGTCCATCAGCAAGCCCTGTTGGTCCTACCTTCAGAATATGTCCGGGATTCAGTTGTCGTGGCCACCCTGCTGCTGTAACCATGGTCGGAACTCCATCCTGCCCCTCTGGATTATGACCTTCGTTTCCTCACAGTGGTCCCGCTTGGGCTCTAGGCCCTTCCACTCCCAGTCTCTCTACAGCAGCTGGGCTGATCCTTTTAGCACCCAAGGATGTGCTGGCATCACAGTGACTTAGATACCATCACAAGGACCTCCCATTCAACTTAGAGTAAAGTCAGAATCCTCACAGTGAACCCCCAGGCCCTAGAGGATGTGAACCCCCAGGCCCTAGAGGATCTGAACCCCCATCCCTCCTCTGATTCTCTCTTCCACCCCTACTTCCTTTTGCATTCTGCTCCAGCTGCCCTGGCCTCATGGCTGGATTTCCACCAAAGCAGGCACTTCCCATCATAGGGCCATTTCCCCAGCTGTGGCTTCTGCTTAACATTCCCTTTTCCCTGATGTCCCCTTGACTCGTTATTCCCTTTCTTCTTAAGTCTTCTGAGATCCAGCTTCTCAGTGATACCATACAGCCCTACTCCCCCAGAGCCCACCTAGAGCTCACCTTTCCAGTCGCCCTTGCTAGGCTCAGTGGAGGCTCTTTGTTCCCCATATAGTACGTGTCGTCTAGTGTACTATATTGTTCTCTTATTTATTAGGCTTATTTAATTTATTTATTTATGTTTTGCCTTTTTGTGCTAAATGTAAACACCACAAGGTGAGGTATCTTTGTTGACAATGATATGTTCAATGTTTCTCAAGCACCCCCAATGCTGGTTTGTATGTGGTTATCACTCAATCTGTATTTGTTGAATGAATAAATGATTGACTATGTGGAGAGCAAAATTGATGGACCTGAAAATGTTTTGCGAAATGTAATATAGTCTACTGATACAATATTTATTATTATTGGCCAATAATGTTTAATGCCAAGTGCTAAATTAGTAAAATTTTGGGGATATAGAGAAAAATTGAGCAGAAGTCTTAAGTTTGTAAACATGATGGATTTTGTGATGTGATAACTTGGCATGTCCAGGCCTAGTCCCATTGAACCCCCTGTGTTTTTGATTCCCTGTGACATCACAGTGACACCTTTGAATTATGCTTCATCTCATACTCCATAAGCCACCTCTCAAAATGGTATTGTCACTAAAAATATGGGGAATTTTCTGTAAACTTACATAGACTACAACCTTTTTTTTAAAAAAAAAAATCGATGTTAATGTTTTATGTGCCTTTCTAGAAATGGGGTGTCTTAGGTCTGCTGTCCTTCCCGTCACTTCCCTATTACTGTGCATTTCTGTTATATACATTTGGCTTTTTTTCTATCTCAAATCATAATTTTTTTTCTTTCTGACATATCCTTAAGGACAGCTCTGACAATTACCAGTGAAATTCCTTTGTTCTCTATAAAAATTTGAGCATCAACCCTGGTAGAGCACAGTGGCTCATGCCTGTAATCCCAACACTTTGGGAGACTGAGGTGGGAGGATTGCTTGAGACCAGAAGTTCGAGACCAGCTGGGCAACAAAGCAAGACCTGGTTCCTACAAAAAAAATACAGATTAGCCAGAGATGGTGGTGCAAACCTGTAGTCCCAGCCACTTGGGAGGCTGATGTGGGAGGATTGCTTGAGCCCAGGATTTCAACTCTGCAGTGAGCCAGGATCACGCCACTGCACTCTGGCCTGAGTGACAGAGTGAGACCCTCTCCTTAAAAAATAGAAAACTAAAAGAGAAAGTCAATCCCCAACACGAGCTTCTGGCCTTTTCTAAGCTATAACCCTCCAGAACTATGTCCACATATCCAGAAGACTGGATAATTTATTCAAAGAACTAATTTGCTCAATACCCCCTGATATGGTTTGGCTTTGTGTCCCCACCCAAATCTCATGCTCAATTATAATCCCCAGTGTTGGAGGTGGGCCTGGTGGGAGGTGATTGGATCATGGGGGCAGTTTCTCATGGTTTAACACCATCTCCCTTGGATGAGTTGTGAAATCTGGTTGTTTAAAAGTGTGTGGCCCCACAACTTTCTCTTGCCCCTGCTCTTGCCACGTAAGACACCAGTTCCCGCTTTGCCTTCTGCCATGAGTAAAAGCTCCTTGAGGCCTCCTGGAAGCAGATGCGGCCTTGCTTCCTGCACAGCCTGCGGAACCGTGAGCCAACTAAACCTCTTTTCTTCATAAGTTTCCCGGTTTCAAATATTTATAGGAGTGTGAGAACAGGCCAATATACCCTCATGACCACTCCTCCAAATCAGGTGACTGGTTTATCAATTTAATAAACTTTTTTTTTTTTTTTTGAGACGGAGTCTCACTCTGTTGACCAGGCTGGAGTACAGTGGCATGATCTTGGCTCACTGCAAGCTCCGCTTCCCGGGTTCAAATGATTCTCCTGCCTCAGCCTCCTGAGTAGCTGAGACTACAGGCGCCCGCCACCACACTCAACTAATTTTTGTGTTTTTAGTGGAGACGGGGTTTCGCCATGTTGGCCAGGCTGGTGGTCTTGAACTCCTGACCTCAGGTGATCTGCCTGCCTCCCAAAGTGCTGGGATTACAGGTGTGAGCCACTGCACCCGGACTTTGACTAATTTTTCTAGCATGTTGAGAAGGCCCTGAGTGAAGAGGACTGGGAGGAGGGGATACAGGGAGCAATCAGGAGTGGGAAGTGAAATAACCTCCTTAGCCAGCAAAACTAATGGAAAGTGCTTAGAGTGGTGATTGCAACCCCTAGAACCCCAGAACGCAGAGAATTGGGAACGCTGGGATCTATTCAACCCATCTGCTCTCCAAGCACCGACTCCTTGGTGCATGCTTTCTCTGTGCTTCTGGGGCCCTCTGTGGTCTGCTTTTCCATTACACAGGGAGGAAGAAAGGATGTCAGGGCCTGCATATGTGTACCACACACATTCTATGAATCCTACACATTCACTTATGTAGAATAGTCTCTTTACTCTGTAATTCTCTGGCTACATCTGTCCAAAAGTACCCCGTCATATTGATAAGTTTCTTAGTTAATTGACTCTAAGTCTGATTTTTTTCTGACATTGCTTGGCTATTTCTGTGTATTTATTTTCTTTAAAAGATTCGGCATTGTGACG
This sequence comes from Hylobates moloch, assembly GCF_009828535.3. Lineage (NCBI taxonomy): Eukaryota > Metazoa > Chordata > Mammalia > Primates > Hylobatidae > Hylobates > Hylobates moloch. The sequence goes on from NW_026652293.1 coordinate 80,088,028, forward strand.
TCATTTTTGTCTTTACAAGAGCGTTGAAAACATAGTTACATATACACATCTAAGTAGTGATAGTTTCTCAATTTCCTTATCAGTTTTGGAAACTAAAATATAAACCTATGTGTGCTAACATCTTCCTTTCAAATCAAAAAGTAAAAATAAGGCTGGGCGCAGTGGCTCACACCTGTAATCCCAGCACTTTGGGAGGCCAATGGGCTTGGATCACCTGAGGTCAGGAGTTCAAGAGCAGCCTGGCCAACATGGTGAAACTTCATCTCTACTAAAAATACAAAAATTAGCCAGGCGTGGTGGCGGGTGCCTATAATCCCAGATACTAGGGAGGCTGAGGCAGGAGAATTGCTGGAACCCAGGGTATGGAGGTTGCAAGTCACAGTGAGCAGAGATTGCACCACTGCACTCCAGCCTGGGCAAAAGAGTGAAACTCCGTCTCAAAATAAATAAATAAAAATAAAACAGGCCACGCTGTAGCTCCTTAATATAATAATACACTTTATATGATTTTTTTCACTATGTAGGACAATGGGTTCTTTCTCTTTCGTACATAAAAATATTAGTAAAAAGAAGATGTCAAAATATTTTGGCCCTATTTTCAGCAGATATAAGGAGAGAGAAAAAAACAAAATGCATGATTCTGTTCTAGGTAGCCTGGGACCAATTATGCCTCAGCTGTTTTCTTAGCCATATAATGATTCTTGGGAACAGGAGAGAGGAGCAAATGGCTCATTGGTATTTATGTTTTTAGAACAACAGTGGATTGAGTTCCCTAACTTTACTTACATGAGGTGGTAAATTCTTTTTATATCAAGGGACAAATTCTCATGGTCCTCATTTTCTCTCCGGACCTGACGGGAGATCGGGCAGTTTGATGTGGTGCACGCCTCTGCCTCAGTGGATGTGCTAGTGATCCCTGTGGGTCTGAAGTTTCCCCAGCGCTTTGGATGCTGATGAACCCAGGCCACCATCAGAGTCCGTCTCCAGTCTTCCCTCAGCAGAGCTGCAACACTGCGTAATTGCAGTGAACCCCTATTCACAAATACTGTGGGCCATTGCGTTTATAGGGAATGGGCCAAGCCTGAGAGAGGCACTTGGATTTCCTGACACCTGGCTACAGCACCTGTGAGCGCCCAAGAGGGTAGAAGGCATTTCGTGACCTGGCTGAGGCCCTTTCGCTACGTCTGTGTTCCTGCATTCTTTCAGTGTTGCCTAGCAGCATACAAGGGACGATGGTGAGTAGGTTTCTGGATTGAGGAACTCAGCTCAGAGGTCTGCACTTCTAGGTTGGTTTGTTAAATAAAGAAGCCATAGGGAGTGCCTCAAGGGTTAAAAAAATCTGAAGAACATACTCCTTGCTCCTAGAACATTTATAAATTATGACAGGCCGGGCGCGGTGGCTCATGCTTGTAATTCCAGCACTTTGAGAGGCCAAGGCAGGCGGATCATGAGGTCAGGAGATCGAGACCATCCTGAGCAACATGGTGAAACCCCGTCTCTACTAAAAATGCAAAAAATTAGCCGGGCGTGGTGGCGGGCGCCTGTAGTCCCAGCTACTCGGGAGGCTGAGGCAGGAGAATGGCGTGAACCCGGGAGGCGGAGCTTGCAGTGAACCGAGATTGTGCCACTGCACTCCAGCCTGGGTGACAGAGTGAGACTCTGTCTCAAAAAAAAAAAATTATGACACACCAACACACAAAGATATACACAGACTGCACTTATATCACAAGTCGTTCAATTATAACAAAGCACTACATCTACCAATGCAAAATTATTATTATTACTATTATTATTATTATTTTTGAGACAGTGTTTCGCTGTCTCCCGGGCTGGCATACAATGGGGTGGTCTCGGCTCACTATAACCTCCACCTTTCGGGTTCAAGTGATTCTCCTGCCTCAGCCTCCCGAGTAGCTGGGATTACAGGCATACGCCACCAAACACGGCTAATTTTTTTTTTTTTTTTGTATTTTTAGTAAAGATGGGGTTTCTCCATGTTGGTCAGGCTGGTCTTGAACTCCCAACCTCAGGTGATCCACCCGCCTCAGCCTCCCAAAGTGCTGGGATTACAAGCGTGAGCCACCGTGCCCGGCCTCATGAGAGTCTTCTTTAACCTCTGCTTCACTTTCTAAAAGTGAGTCTCTTTTTGGCAGGGGTTGGGGAGGACAGGGTCTTACTCTGTCACCCAGGCTGAGGTGCCAGCGGCATGATCACAGCTCACTGCAGCCTCGACCTCCTGCGCACATTGATCCCCCTACCTCAGTCTCTTGAGTAGCTGGGACCATACCTTCGTGCGACCATGCCGGGCTAAGGTTCAATTTTGACTTTTGTATAGATGGTGTCTCCCCATGTTGCCCAAGCTAGAAATGAGGCTTTCCAACAATTTCAAACCGTACGTCCAGATATCAGTTCTATTTGAATGCAAATACAGTCATGTGTTGCTTAATGATGGGGATATATTCTGAGAAATGCATCGTTAGGTGATTTTGTCGTTGTGTGAGTGTCACAGCATGTACTTACACAAACCCAGATGGTGTATCCTACCACAAGCCTGGCCCATAAGTGTCTGGTGTAGCTTGTCACTCCTAGGCTACAAACGAGTACAGCATGGTACTGTACTGAATGCTGAAGACAGCTGTAACACAGTGGTAAGTATATGTGTATCTAAACATAGAAAAGGCACAGTAAAAATACTGTATAAAATACAAAGAATGGTCACCTGTCTAGGGCACTTACCATGAATGGAGCTGGCAGGACTGGCATTTGCTCTGGGTGAGTCAGTGGCTGGGTGCAGACTGAATGTGAAGACCCAGGACATTCCTGTACATGACTGCAGACTTCATCAGCTTTGTACACTTAGGCTATATTAAATGCATTAAAAAGTATTTTTCTTTCAATAAAGTAACTATCCTTACTTTATTGAAACGTTTTTACATTGTAAACATTTTACTTTTTAACTTTGTGACTTTTTTTGTAATAGCACTTAGCTTAAAACACACATTGTAAACCTGTGTAAAATACTTTCTTTTTATTCTTATTCTACAAGTTATATTCTGTTTAATTTTTTTTTTTTTTACTTTTCAAACTTTTTCGTTGCAAACTAAGACACAAGCAAACACATTAGCCTGGGTGTCCACTGAGACAGAATGATCAGTACCACTGTCTTCCACCTCTACACCTTGTCCCAAAGAAGGATTTCCAGGGCAGCCACATGCCTGGAGCTGTCACCTCCTATGATCACAATGCCTTCTACAATACTGCCTGAAGGACCTGCCTCAGACTCCTCTTGAGGAGGTGGAACCACCACAGATGTAATTTGTTGTTGACCAAAATGTGTTGTTCTGCAACATGTGCCTGTATACATATATACGTACCATGTGTGTTTGTGTGTGTATAGTGAGAGTTTGTGAACAAAAAATGGAGTCACACTACATATAATCTCACTGTACATTGTATTTAGCTTTCTTTTTTTTGAGACGGAGTCTCACTCTGTCACCAGGCTAGAGTGCAGTGGTGCGATCTTGCCTCACTGCAACCTCTGCCTCCCGGGTTCAAGTGATTCTCCTGCCTCAGCCTCCTAAGTAGCTGGGGTTACAAGCATGCGCCACCATGCCCGGCTAATTTTTGTATTTTTTAGTAGAGATGGGGTTTCACCATCTTGGCCAGGCTGGTCTCGAACTCCTGACCTCGTGATCCACCCTTCTCAGCTTCCCAAAGTGCTGGGATTACAGGCGTGAGCCACCGCGCCCAGTATGGTTAGCTTTCTACTTGTTTGATAGTAATATCTTTTTTTTTTTTGGACAAAATTCTTGGTAATGTCATTCCAATTTAGTGATTGTTTCCAGTCATCATCTATTAAATCATGTCTATCACTTTAACATACCTCGTTTCCCAGTATTATCTATTTCAGTAGATTCTATAATGAAATTTTTGAGGGTATGTGTTTCCTCATTGAGGGTTAATAAATGCAAAGCAGATTCCTAGATGTGGAATTAACAGGGCAATGAGAAAAGCATGTCATTTAACATTTTATGAAAGACAGATATTTCTTTTGTTAAAATAATATGTACTATGTCAAGGTATATGTGTATTTAAATAGTCATTTTTTAAAGATCTTTCCAAAGATACTATTTCAATTTTGACTCTTATCAAGAGTTCATGAGGCCAGGCATGATGGCTTATACCTGTAATCCTGGCACTTTGGGAGTCCAAGATGGGCAGATCGCTTGAGATCAGGAGTTCAAGACCAGCCTGGGCAACATGGCAAAACCCCATCTCAACTAAATATACAAAAATTAGCCGGGTGTGGTGGCACATGCCTGTAATCTCAGCTACTTGGGAGGCTGAGGCAGGAGAACCTGGGAGAATGAGGCTGCAGTGAGCCCAGATCACATCACTGCACTCCAGCCTGAGCAACACAGTGAGACTCTGTCTCAAAAAAAAAAAAAAAAAAAAAAGTTTATGAGATTGGACTTATTTCCCACATTTTTTTCAAGCTCTGGATATTACCACACTTTTCACTATTTACCTATCTGGAAAAGCAAATATCTTTATATTTAAATTTTTATAACCTCAATCATCAGTGAAAACATTTCTAATGTTTATATCACTTGCTTGTAAATCATTCATTTTCCTGTGAACTGTTTCTTCAAGTCATTACATATTTTTCTTTTGCTACAGGTTTTTCTTGTCACTTTTTTGAGAAAAAAGTAAGGTAGCCTTCAGTTGTCTTGTTGAATTTTTCTACTATTGTCATTATTTTTTAGACTTTGCTAGTAGTGTTTCTTTTTTGTTTTGTTTTGTTTTGTTTTTGAGACGGAGTTTCACTCTGTCACCCAAGCTGGAGTGCAGTGGCACGATCTCGGCTCACTGCAACCTCCACCTCCCGGGTTCACGCTATTCTCCTGCCTCAACCTCCCGAGTAGCTGGGATTACAGGTGTGCACCACCACACCTGTGTAATTTTTGTATGTTTAGTAGAGAAGGGGTTTCACTGTGTTGGCCAGGCTAGTTGTGAACTCCTGACCTCAGGTGATCCACCACCTTGGCCTCCCGAAGTGCTGGGATTACAGGCGTGAGCCACCGCACCTGGCCAAAAGTGTTTCTTAGAGTGTAAATTTTTCTAAATAGGTAATACAATTTATCTATGTTTTGCTTTTTAACTTTTGAGAATTGCAACTTGGCTTATGATGTATACTTATTCAAGATGATTGGGAAAAAAAGAAAAAATAACTATCATGCTTTCTGATTGTAGTTGTATTTTTTAAATGTTTAAATATATAATTTGTAATTTTATTTTTTTGGTGTAAGGAATAAAGAAGGGACCCACACTCCCTTCCTCCCACAAATGCCTTGTCAGTTATCATGATATAGTTACTGTATTTTCAAAGCTTGATTAGATATAAGGTAAGATTGTTTCTCTTCAGTAGGCTTTTTTTCTTCTGGATTTCTCTGGCTAGACTTATGGGCTTGTGTTCCTATTCTGTGTTTGCATGACACATTACCTTTTTTTTTTAACATATGTAGAAACCTTTACATTCACTGAACTTTTATATGTTTTATGTATTTATATTTCATATTAAAAAATCTCAAAGCATATCTGTAAACTAAGTAAGGTAGGTTTGATTATTACCATTTTAGATGAGAAAACTATGAAAAGAAAAATGAGCTTGCTGAGATCTTGTAATTTAGTCTTGTTGGCCTAGGGATAATGCAGAGTAGTTTGGAGCTGTAGCCCAAAATGTAGGTATGTATTTATTGTCATTTGTCTTAGTTTGGGAGTACTGTTTTGTTACCTGCACGTATGGATTTATTTTTATTTGTATTAATTTGCGAGTACTGCTTTTTACCTGCACATACATATTTATATTTATTTATATTAATTTGGGAGTACATACATACTTATATTTATTTATGTTAATTTGGGAGTACTGCTTTTTAGCTGCACGTATTGCATAGTGGCGAAGTCTTGGCTTTTAATGCATCCATCACCCAAACACCATGATCGACCGAGTCTCTCTATATCCATCTGTAAGACTTGTGGTTTGTCTCATCAAATATGCTTTGCTTTGAATGTGATGTGGTATTGGAATTGGAACGTGATAGAGGTTTCTGTACACATGCGTGAATTATTGCATTACAGTTGTAATATCTGTTACAGTTTTTTCAATCTGTTTTATCCTCTCAAGCAGTATATAGTACTTTGGAAGAAAAACCCATACACTCTATTTCTTCAATACCAGGCCCAATTTTTAATTTATATAATTTTTAAATTACCTCAGAAATGATAACCTGATGAATGAGGTGTTTCTTTGAGACTAGTAATAGATAAAGTACTCTGTGTGTAATGAGTATTTCCTAAATACTATTCATGGATTATTTTGAGGCTCCATTTTGAGTCCTTGAGGTTTTTGGCAGGAGCTTAGGGACTGGAGTCTAGAAAAATTCATGGTTTGGCCACAGCAGGATTTGTCTTCACTTCGTTGGATTTAGAGGCAGTGCTAATAGTGGTTAAGATTGCACACTCCCAGCTCCATTGCCGGGTTCAGAATCAGCTCTGTGTCTTCCTACTTATCATATTTGCTCAGCACACGTGTGTTTCAGGTTCCTTTTCTATAAGTTGGGAGCTAATAATAATAGTGCAACTCCATATAACAGCTGGGGTTAAATGAATAAAATAAATATAAAAAGCATAGAAGAATGCTTAGCTTATGATAGGGTTAAATGAATAAAATAAGCAGAGAAGAATGCTTAGCTTATGATAGGGTTAAATGAATAAAATAAGAAGCAGAGAAGAATGCTTAGCTTCTAGTAAGTTCTCCCTTAATATCAGCTGTTATTGTTATTATTAGGATTGATATTTCTGTTCAGCTGCAGTAGAGATGGATGGAACCAATGGCAGCACCCAAACCCATTTCATCCTACTGGGATTCTCTGACCGACCCCATCTGGAGAGGATCCTCTTTGTGGTCATCCTGATCACATACCTTCTGACCCTCGTAGGCAACACCACCATCATCCTGGTGTCCCGGCTGGACCCCCACCTCCACACCCCCATGTACTTCTTCCTCACCCACCTTTCCTTCCTGGACCTCAGTTTCACCACCAGCTCCATCCCCCAGCTGCTCTACAACCTTAATGGACATTGACAAGACCATCAGCTACATGGGCTGTGCCATCCAGCTCTTCCTGTTCCTGGGTCTGGGTGGTGTGGAGTGCCTGCTCCTGGCCGTCATGGCCTATGACCGGTTTGTGGCTATCTGCAAGCCCCTGCACTACATGGTGATCATGAACCCCAGGCTCTGCCGGGGCTTGGTGTCAGTGGCCTGGGGCTGTGGGGTGGCCAACTCCTTGGCCATGTCTCCTGTGACCCTGTGCTTACCCCGCTGTGGGCGCCATGAGGTGGACCACTTCCTGTGTGAGATGCCCGCCCTGATCCGGATGGCCTGCGTCAGCACTGTGGCCATCGAAGGCACCGTCTTTGTCCTGGCGGTGGGCATTGTGCTGTCCCCCTTGGTGTTTATCCTGCTGTCTTACAGCCACATTGTGAGGGCTGTGTTACAAATTCGGTCAGCATCAGGAAGGCAGAAGGCCTTCGGCACCTGCGGCTCCCGTCTCACTGTGGTCTCCTTTTTCTATGGAAACATCATCTACATGTACATGCAACCAGGAGCCAGCTCCTCCCAGGACCAGGGCAAGTTCCTCACGCTCTTCTACAACATTGTCACCCCCTCCTCAATCCTCTCATCTATACCCTCCGGAACAGAGGTGAAGGGGGCACTGGGAAGGTTGCTTCTGGGGAAGAGAGAGCTAGGAAAGGAGTAAGGGCATCTCCACCTGACTTCACCTCCATCCAGGGCCACTGGCAGCATCTGGAACGGCTGAATTCCAGCTGGTATTAGCCCGTGACTCCCAGCTTGCCTTTTTATGGACTTTCGTGAGGCTGTTTCAGTTCTGACATTATGTGTTTTTGTTGTTGTCGCTTTTAAAAAATTGAGACGGGGTCTCACTCTGTCACCTAGGGTGGAGTGCAGTGGTGCCACCATAGCTCCTTCAACTATTGGGCTTAAGCGATCCTCCCCCACCTCAGCCTTCTAAGTAACTGGGACTACAGGGGTGCATCACTGACGGTGGGAATTGTGGCTTTTCTGTCTTCTATGGAGACGGGGTCTTGCTGTGTTGCCCAGGCTGGTCCCAAACTCCTGGCCTCCTGTGATCCTCCTGCCATGGCCTCCTACAGTTCTGGGATTACAGGTGTGAGTCACTGTGCCTGGCCAACATTATGTGCTTTATGTGTGAATTGCATAACACAAATCATCCCAGAGACCCATCATGATCTGTAAAGCAGCTGCAAAGAACGAAGTGAGACAAACAGTTGTAAAGATGAGTTTCCATCAACTTATACCAGAGTGCAAAGAGGAAATAACTCTTCTCAATCAGAGCTTTGCTTTGTTTGTTGTTGTTTGCTTTAAAGTCTAACACATCCGACATGTTTCAGTCAGAATGACCCCAAATGCATCACTGTTCTCCACGTGGTCCAAGTGCCTCTTTGGTTAGAGCCATCAAATCATGGAATGCAGCACAGTTTGATATTTTCTATATTCCCAATTCCTACCCAAACCTTTTCATGAAATCGTAGAGTTTGTACTCTTTATCTAAACCTTTGGAATTTTCCCCAAAATCTGATGTAAGATTCTGCATAAACCAAGAAGTGAACCTGTAAGTAATGATACATGGGTCATTTAAATCTTAAAGCATCATTCTTTCTCAGGCATGCTTTTCATTATTAGTAAAAAGAACCTGACATTGGTTCAGTCTCTTCTGTGTACCAGATGCTCCTAATTCATCTAACCTCAGTATTTGTATGAGGTCAGCATGATTATCATTATTCCCATTTTATCTCCCTGGTCCTTGAGATCTGAAGGTTAAATCTTTTGCTTGAGGGGAACTGAACCAGGGTTTTTTCCAAGTTCTGACTCCTGATTCATGTGGTTTCTATTGCATCATGAAATTTCAAAGAGCAAAAATCTTTTAAGCATTTGGCACGCAATGTCAAAGACCCTTTGGGGCTAAGGAGCATGACTGGCTACTGTTCCTTACACAGTGTGGTCCTCAGTGTGTCCCACTAATGTGCACTCCAGTTACCTGAGGTCTTGTTCCAATGCGATTCCAATTCAGCTGGTGATGAGGGGTCTGAGTTTCTGCATCTATGCAAACCTCCCAGGTGATGCCCTTACTTTGGGGATTGGGAGTACATTTTAAGGACCCAGGAAATACATCACCCCCTGCTCTCGTTCCAGGCATTTGGAGGGCAGACACATTCTGGGAAAAGTTGGGAGAGGGTTCATAGACCAAGGGCGAATACAAGGTGAGAGGGAGTGGTGTGAAAGGCCAGCTGAGGGGCGGTCCTCATTACTCTGCCATTGCTCCTGTGCTCGGCTCCCTCCTCCTCTATGGGCATATTTCTGCCCTTTTTTGTATCCTCCTCACCTCCACACCTCACATCTAAAGTCACCAGCCCCAGGGCATTGTGTAAGTGTAAACAAACCAGAGCCCCAGAGAGGGGGATTCCTGTGCTTCCAGAGCACCCCCTCTGACTATTCAAGGATGCTGTTTGTAAGAAGTACTGATGTGGATGTGGGGAAAAAGAGAGAAAGAAAAAGAGAGACAGAGAGAGAGAAAGAGACACAGGCAAAAGGAAAGTCAAAGAGAGAGAGACAAAGTCAAAGAGAGAAAAAGTTGAATTAATTTTATGCACAAATTAGAACATTTTGCAAGTGGCAAATGAAAGATTTGACATAGGTTTCATTGCTTTCACACAAGTGTTTTTCAAGAACTATGTAACTCAAATGGAGTACTATAAAGGATAAACATTCTGTCATCTTTTTCTCCATTTGCAGTGTCACTCTTATTTGAAATCATGGAAAATGGGAGTTATACCCCTTATTTCATTCTCCTAGGACTCTTTAACCACACCAGAGCCCACCAAGTCCTCTTCATGATGCTTCTGGCCACCGTTTTGACCTCCCTGTTTGGCAACGCCCTCATGATCCTCCTGATTCACCGGGACCGCAGGCTCCACACGCCCATGTACTTCCTCCTGAGCCAACTCTCCCTCATGGACGTGATGCTGGTTTCCACCACTGTGCCCAAAATGGCGGCTGACTACTTGACCGGAAATAAGGCCGTCTCCCGCGCGGGCTGTGGTGTGCAGATCTTCTTCCTCCCCACACTGGGTGGTGGAGAGTGCTTCCTCTTAGCAGCCATGGCCTATGACCGCTACGCGGCTGTCTGCCACCCACTCCGATATCCCACTCTCATGAGCTGGCAGCTGTGCCTGAGGATGACCATGTCGTGTTGGCTCCTGGGTGCAGCTGACGGGCTCCTGCAGGCTGTTGCTACCCTGAGCTTCCCATATTGCGGCGCACACGAGATCGATCACTTCTTCTGCGAGGCCCCCGTGCTGGTGCGTGTGGCTTGTGCTGACACTTCAGTCTTCGAAAACGCCATGTACATCTGCTGTGTGTTAATGCTCCTGGTCCCCTTGTCCCTCATCCTGTCCTCCTATGGTCTCATCCTCGCCGCTGTTCTCCACATGCGCTCTACAGAAGCCCGCAAGAAGGCCTTTGCCACCTGCTCTTCACATGTGGCTGTGGTGGGACTCTTTTATGGAGCTGCCATTTTTACCTATATGAGACCCAAATCCCACAGGTCCACTAACCTCGATAAGGTTGTGTCAGCCTTCTATACTATGTTCACCCCTTTACTAAACCCCCTCATCTACGGTGTGAGAAACAGTGAGGTCAAGGAAGCCCTGACAAGGTGTATGGGTCGGTGTGTGGCCTTAAGTCACGAATAAGAGTATATGTATTTGCCCCAACATTCAAAACTGTGCAAAGTGTTTGTGTGGAATTTCCTAGAGATAAGGAATATACACTTTTATATCTACATCTGTTCTCTCTCTCCCTGTCTCTCTCTCTCTCTCTCCTTGTCTCTCTCTCTCTCTCTCTCTCTCTGTGTTTGTGTGTTGCTTTGAATTGCAGATGAATCTTCATTCCTTGGGTTCATTTACTCATCTATCATTATCCAATCAAATCGCGGATTGTTAAAAATCGGTGAACTCACTAATCCTTAGTAAGATGGTTTTACATCATACCTCGCAGTAATTTTTTGTTCAAAGAATGAATTAACCATTCAAGCAGTTTTGAAGGTTAATTGTTGCCATTTGTTTCAAATTGAGGTGCAGCTTACACACAGTAGAATGCTCATATTAAGATGTTCCTTTTCAACTAATTTCCACAAATATCTACCCTGGTAATTCACCCATTATGAAGAGACACCATTTTCACCACCTCAGAAAGGTCCTGCAGGCCCTTTTCCAGTGATACCCCAGGCCTAAGATACATCCACTGCTCTAATTTTTATCTCCGTTCATTAGGTTCGTTAGTTTGGACTATTCTAAAATTTCATATCAAAGGAAACCAATAGTATTGTCTTGAATCTTGCTCCCTTCTTTCAGTTTAATGTATTTCTAAAATCCCTCCACCTTTTTACCTCATTGATACATTGCTCTTTTTTACTGCTAAGTAGTATTTTGTTTTCTGAAAATTTCATCATTTGTTTATCCATTATTTTGCTGATGGACATCTGGGCTATTTTCAGTTTGAAGTTCTTATGACTGAAATGTCTGTTAATCTCCTATTTGTAATAATATATTTTTATTTTTCTTGGTAGGTGTCTGATGAACTCTTCAGTAAACTGTTTTCAAAGTGGTTGTTTACTCTTATACTGCCGCTGACAATGCACACAAGTTCCAGTTGCTCCAAGTATCGATGCTTTCTTCATTTTAGCAATTCTTCTGAGTGTAGTAGGAACTCAGTTTGCTTTTAATTTGCATTTTCCTGATGACTAATAATGTTGAGGCCTCTTGCGTTAGCTTATTATCTATTGCTTATTGATGTAAACTGTCTACTTCAGTTTTTGGAAAAAAAAATCTGTATATGCTTCCAAAGCGAAAACAACTTGGTCATTAATTAATAGGCAATCTATAGCATTCATAGGACTACTTGAAATTTTGGAAATAAAATCATATATTGGGTTACTTGTTATTATATTTCCTGACACGTGTTATCATTCAATGCCTCAAGATTTGCTGTTTTATTAAACCAGGTATTTAGTACATCTCTTCCACCTCCTGCATTCTGCTTAAAGCTATAAATCTGTTTGTTTTAATTATGAGTTGTAACAGAACATGGAGGAATGATGCCACTAAAAACACACGGGTTTTATTAATTTTACATATACAGGGGCTTTTTCACAAGAGCATGAAATCCGAGGAAGTGGCCAAAGAGAGGCAATTTTATATTTTCCCGAGAAAGAATGATAAGTTTAAGAAGAAAGGACAGGACAAAGAGGATGGGGTAACAGGTGAGTCATTAGGAGGTATATGAAGGGGAGTAAAACTTGCAGAAGGGTTATTACTTAGGTGAGTATATTCATTCTGATCCATTGCACCCCTGGATCCCAGTGTCTGGTGTAAGGGCTGTTTTCTCAGCTGGTACATGGAGGGTGCACCTCCGAGGAGGAGTCTCTATGGCTTCGCGCATGTAGGAAGAGAATGATCAGCTGGCTCTTTCTGAAACAACCGTTGCTCCTATGTTTTTAACTCAAAGTAATCAATATTTCAGTTTGGTATTTGGGGGATGGCATGTCTTTCACTCCTTTCCTGGTAAATGATTATATACATGTAGTAATTTTCAGGCAAGAAATGTGGCATGTTAAACAGACTGCTGATTTTACAAAGGAAACAAATATAAACATACATTTATTTCTATATCAATTTATTTCTAAATATATACTCATGTGATCTCCAAAAACAAAAAATTAAATCCAAAAATCAATTGTAATACAATAGTTTCACATACTTAGAGACTGTTTTTTTTTTTTTTTTAACTTTCCTTTTTTGTAGTCTGAATCTTCTCCTTCACAACTTTTTCTTTTCTTGAAATAAGGAGCAGAGGAATGTAGAGCAGATGCTGTCAGGCAGCAGGAGCCAGTGAGATACAGGTTGGCAGGTCCCTGCAGTACTGTGGACGTGGCGGCCCCTGGGGATTGTGGAAGAAAGCCTGGTTGAGGCACTTACCTCGGGCCTGCAGGTTGTGCTTTAGGGTATCTAGCAGAACTCAGCCAATTTATTACACTTTAAACCTGGTTGATTTCTATAAACATAGGCATAACTTGATCATAGGGTAATTTCATCAAATTGCCAACTTCCGTAGTCTTTCAGACACATTAAGTGAATTGATTTAACCCTCGCCTAGATGGAGTAGAGTATAACTTCTTATAAAATAACTATAATAATAGTAATAAACAGAAATACCTCTCATTCATTTAGCACTTACTTTGCAACTCTATTTTGCTTAATATTTCACCTTCATTTTATTATTTTAGTTATAACCATAACCTTCCAGAATTGGCTCAGTGTTCATTCTCATTTGTTTTAAAAAATGGAGACAAGCTTATTGGGGTAAAATTCATTATCCACCTTTATACAGACCTGAATCCAATTGTCTGACTTTAAAAAGCCTGCACTCAGGAAAGAGCTAGCTGTCACAGTGTTTCAGTGAGCACCTGCCCCCACCCCACACATATACACATGCACACTCGTTTGAAATCGCCGTCATTTCTTCTGCTGGAGTTCAAGATGTTGTCACATGGTTTTCCTCCTCTCACACAAGCCATTGCTGCAGGTTCTCTTCGCTTTTTTCTCAGGCATCCCCTAGGGACATGGCTCCTCATGGTGCCCTATGAAAGGGTGGCCGTTTTCTCTCCCAGAAGCCACACACCACAGGACTTCCAGCTGGGAAGGTGTCTTTCATCCTTTTCCTTTCTCCTTTCAAACCACATATCCCCTTCTCCCTGCAAACTGTCAGCTAATCGGAAGGAAATCGCTGAACTGAGTATCACCCAATGCCTCTGAGTCACTCTCAAGGACATGACATTGAAACAAACATCTGCGTAGCATGAACAGCAGCTGGACTCCATGAGGGAGGAAGGGATGTTGAGCCTGGTGTGTTAAATGTGAAAGGCCCTGACTGGAATGTCCTGTGTGGAGTGGAACGTGGTAAGGTCAAGTGTGGTGGGAGACGGGGACCCCGGGAGGACTTCAGGGTCAGGTCATGTAGGAAGGCACAGGTTGAAGCCCTTAGAAGTGCTGGGGAAGAGAGTTTATGTGCAAGAAATAATCTGACTTATGAAAAAGATGCAAAAGAGCTCAATTTATGTAAATAAAAATAATTCAGCTTCACTGGAAATGAGAACTAAATGTAGGCAAATTTTATGATTTTCTTTTTAATTTAGAAGAATGTCTGCAAACACAAAGTTGTGGTTACAGAAAGAAGAATCTAGCATTAGGACTGAAATGGATTTATATGGGGAGAAATTTGAGGCAGGGAATTAACTTAATTGTCATTATTATAATTTTCGTGTTTCTATCATATAAAAGCGGTTGCTAAATTCTTTGAGTAAAACATACTGGAATTATAGTAGATTGAAGATTCCGCCAATATAAAATCTAATAGATGCATTAAGGGTAGCAAACGATTATCACAGATCACTGTACTAGTTTTTCTATTCCCAGATCAACTCATTTGCCTTCTTCAATGATTCTTTCTCATCAATATATTTCTGCTGTAAATTCTGATCACAAAATGTGTAGCATTCTAATATAATCTGCATACATACATAAATAATGTACTAAAGTGAATTTAGTATAGAACTTTAAGATATGCCTGTAGTAGGCTTGATTTTCACATATTTGTTCAATAAAGCAAATTAAATCATGCCATTTTATTTAGATAAGTGAAACACCATTTAAAATTATTTGAAATAACTTAAAATAAATATAAACATCTTTAGCATATAATTTTAGTTTTGATTTAAATATAAAAATTTGGAAACTCAATGTTACTTATATTATTTTTACTATTAAAAGCTGAAAGGTAATATAAATGTAACAAGTAATATAATAGTTGACTAAATAGTTGTACACCCAGTTGAAATTTGCTACATTAACAAACAGTAATCCAAAGATCTTTCACTGACAGCAATGGTAAAGAGTTTCTCTGCTGCCAGTGGAGAAGTCATATTGGTTAACTTGTTATATACCCCTGATTTTACCCTCTGAAAAGATTGTTTGTCCACTGTGGTCTTTTAACCTTGACATCACCTTTGGATTGAATTTTCTTTCCCTCAGCATAATCCTATTGCTTTTTTCATCTCTAGGGGAAATTGGAGATAGTACATTGATGCATACAATTTGTGGCCAATTCCTTCTACTGCAATCTCAATGGTCTAGGGGTTACTTACAGTGCTACAACACACAAATTCAGAGTGGTACAACCAGACTTAGGCTTCCTTTGGCAGTACTGGTGTTTCAAAAACATAGCTGGCATTTATTCATTTCCATTAGAGACCACTATCCGTCAAAATCTACTGCTAAGATAGAGTTTTTAATCTCTTGATTGCTCCCAACATTAGTTAAATGTGGCTGCACTGAAAATGGTTTCAACAATAGACTTCAGTGGGAACAAACTAGCTTGATTCTTTGTGACAAGCAGGATACCCCCTGTCTTCTGCAGCGTTCTCAAGGAAAGTGCTTGGTGAGGCTTGAGCCCTGGAGTCATTTCCTTGTCAGGCGCACACACCCCATATGCAGTTGTTCTCAGTCCTTCGAGGCTTCCAAGTATTAGGCTTGGATGATACCTGTTTCATGTTTCAGGCAGAGAAATATTTGATCAGCAAAGCTTATTTTCTCATCTCTGCTAACTCTAGCTTGGTTCATCTCACACTGGCTGGACGTTGCTGTGCGTTCTGTGGTAGACCAGGTAACAGAGTTAAATAACCTGCTGACTCCCACACAAAAGACATTGTCCTAGTTTCTAGAAATCATCTCAGTTTTTGTTTTCAATCACCTCCACTATAAGAAGAAAATCGTTTTCTTTTTTCTAACAGCATTAAGTGCATAATAAGAGAGAATTCAGTTCTATCATCAGTAACAGAGACCTGGTCAGTAGGGACTTCAACATTAAACAAGAATTTAAAAAATTAATTGACACACAGTTCTTGTACAAATTTATGGGGTACAGAGTGATATTTGGATACATAGAAAGTTTAATGATCAAATCAGGGTAATTAGCATACTAGTCACCTTAGACTTTGTGTGTGTGTGTGTGTGTGTGTGTGTGTGTGTGTGTGTGTGTGCTGGGAACATTGAAAATCCTTTCTTCCAGCTGTTTAAAAATATAGAAAAAATTATCATTAACGATAATCATCCTAGAGTGCTATAGAACACTAGAACTTATTCCTCCATCATGGTTATAAATTCGTACTCATCGAGCAACTTCTGTCTCCTCTTTAGCCCCCCATGTTTCCCAGCCTCTAGTAAATACTATTCTACTCTCTAACTCTATGAGATCAGATTTTTTAACCTTCTGTATATGAATGAGAACATGCAGTATACATCCTTCTGTGCCCTGGTTTATTAAACTCCACATAACGCTGTCCAGGCTTATCCATGCTGCCACCAACTACAAGATTTTATTCTTTTTATGACTGAATAGTATTAAATTTTGTATACATACCACATTTTCTTTAACTGTTCATTGGTCGGTGAACATGTAGTTGATTCCATATCTTGGATATTGTGAACAGCGCGACACTAAACATTGAGGTACAGATGTCCCTTCAATAGGCTAATTTCTTTTCCTTTGGATATATGTCCAGTAGTTGAATTGCTGGATCACATGAGAGATGTATATTTTTAGCTTCATAGTGTTCTTTATAATAGCTATACTAATTTACATTCCCATCAACACTGTATAAGATGTTTCTTTCTCCACATCCTCACCAGCATTTGTTATATTTTGTCTTTTTTGGTAATGACCACTCTAATTGCAGTGAAATTATATGTCATTGTGGTTTTGATTTATATCTCCCTTATGATTAGTGATGTTGAACATTTTTTCAAATACTTGGCTATTTTTATGTCTTCTTTTGAGAAATGGGTATTTAGATCATTTACCTATTTTCTTTTTATTATACTTTAAGTTTTAGGGTACATGTGCACAACGTGCAGGTTAGTTACATATGTATACATGTGCCATGTTGGTGTGCTGCACCCAGTAACTCGTCATTTAACATTAGGTGTATCTCCAAATGCTATCCCTCCCCCCTTCCCCCACCCCATAACAGGCCCCGGTGTGTGATGTTCCCCTTCCTGTGTCCATGTGTTCTCTCTGTTCAATTCCCACCTATGAGTGAGAACATGCGGTGTTTGTTTTTTTTTGTCCTTGCGATAGTTTGCTGAGAATGATAGTTTCCAGCTTCATCCATGTCCCTACAAAGGACATGAACTCATCATTTTTTATGGCTGCATAGTATTCCATGGTGTATATGTGCCACACTTTCTTAATCCAGTCTATCATTGTTGGACATTTGGGTTGGTTGCAAGTCTTTGATAAATCATGCTGCTATAAAGACACATGCACACGTATGTTTATTGCAGCATTTACCTATTTTCAATTGGATTATGGGGTTTTATTTGCTATTGAGTTCCTTGCTTATACTATATATTAATCTTTTGTCAGAAGAATAATTTGCAAATATTTTCTTCAATTTTTCAGGGTGTTTTTTCTTGTGTTGAATGTTTTCTTTTCTGTTCAGAAGGTTTTTAGTTTAATATAGCCCCATTTGTGTGTTTTTATTTTGTTGCCTGTGCCCTTGAAGTCTTATAGATCAAATCTTTTCTGAGACCAACGTTGAAGCATTTCCCTTAAAACAAGCATCATTTTGAATTTGTTCATAAGAAGCAAGTGTTTATTTTGGCCAGTCAGGGCAGCTTTTGTGATTGGTGATCAACAGGAAATTGCCTAGTAGCAGACAGTCTTCGGCTCCTTAATCCCTTGAGTTTTGTCCCCATGAAACGGTTACAGGAACATCTCAGGAACATATATCATCATATCCATATGCTAAAGAAACAGGATGAAGGAACCAAGAAGGGTCTGTATCTCCAGTCCCCACCACTCATGTGTTGTAGTTGTCCAGCATTTAATCAGTTGGTCACACTCTACTGGCTTTGAGAAGGGACGAGTAGTGTGTGATTATATGTGGATGGTGCTGAGCCCATACAGGTTCTGTTCAATTGAAAGAGAAGGATAGAATGGATGCTTTAGAGCTACCATGACCACACATGGAACCCAGTAGATGAGAAGGAATAACCCCTGAGAGGCATTTATGTAGGCAGAACATGTAGGAGATAGTGATATGTGTATGGAAGAGGGCAGAGATAAAGAGTGTTCAAGAATGACTGTCTGATTTCTGGCTTGGGCAGTTACGCATGGTAGTTTTTACTTGAGCACTTTAGTGCATGACATGAGACAGTAATTATAGGATTCCCTCAAACTGGGTCGCAGTAACAAGGAGAAGACATGTGGTCACTCACTCTGTAATGATTGTATGGAATTGAAAAGTTAGAAGGGCAAAAAAAAGGTGAATTAAAACATCAAATGGCTGGTATAAAATGAGATTGTAAGCAGCTCAGGTTATTTGATTTCAAAGTCTCGATTTGCTCTTTCACACACAATTTCATGTGTGCATGTGGGTGAGGAAGCCAACCTAAACATTCTCATTCAGTGTGGTGAGTTTCTTTCTCCCCAGCTTAATGAACCAATTTTCTGGACAGTGAGTACAAAATATACTTCTGATCCACTGCATTAAATTGTACTTTGCTTTACAGAGTTATATTCTATCATATCCTGAATCTTTCTTCTTTCACGCCTTTCCTTCCTGTCCCTCTTTTCCTCTCCCTAGCCACCTCATTTTCTCTGTCTCCCTGGTATATAACCCCTTACATGTGTACTTAAGAAACAAAAAATAGTAAGAATATAGGAACTATAGGAATACTAATATAGTAATTATAGTAGTAGCAATAATAGTCATCCTGAGTATTGACTGTGTGCCAGGCTCTATTCCCCCCCTTCACTTGGTCTGTGTGTGTGTGTGCATGTGTGTGTGTGTTTGTAGTGGGGGGATTTAATGAGTCTCATCTAATATTCAAAACAACTTTATCAGGCAGGTACTGTCATGATCTTCATTTAATAGAAATTCATTTCAGACATAATTTAATGGATTTTTCAGATATAATTTCATATCTGGTGTTTCATGTCAGACAAAAAATGAAATATTTTTGGGATATTGCATTTGCATTAAATTTTCCTGTTTATCTCTTTTCAAAGCAGTAGGGTATTGATGATATTGTTATTTTCTTAATAAAATATTTGAGTCAATAGCATACGAATTCCTGGGCTAGGTAACATCCATTATATTTCTATTATACCCATGTCTGCTCTAGATAAAGTAATAGTTAAATTTCATCCAGATTGAGGTTAATTTAGTATTTGAGTTTTGCCTCTCCCGTGAAATTCCACTGTAGTTCAGTGAAATACCAGTGACCATTTTTTAAAAATAGTCAGTCACTAACTCATTAAGTCGGATATTTTAAGCTCATGATAAAGCTTATCATAATTGATTTAGTGATTTTCTTTTGTCTTGTGCTTGTCTTGTAGTCAGACATGTAAAGAAATAATGTAGGAGCAAATAAATAACTACTTAACGTTTGAATGTAAAGTCATGTCAATATTAGTGAGCAATCGACGTCTGTATAAATCAAAATTTAAAGAAACATGTTGTATGCTTTATCAGTATAATGAGAGATCTGGTAGATAAATTAAAAAGTATTTTCTAGTTGAACTAAGTCTAAATTAATGAATATGTAGTGTGTTTTAACAATCTTCCTAAATATAAAATGCTCAGAAGGATTTGAGTGCACTAGTCAGTGAGTGAAGAGTACAAAAGGAGACTGGGGTATGATGGTGTCTGTACTTGGAAAGTAATTTCCAAGCAGGAGTAAATTCAACGGAACATTTGCACAGTAAACAGATAGGAACAGTTTGATTCACTAATAGGAATAAACATATGAACTCTGAAGTAGTTCCATTGACAAAATCAAACAATTTGGCTACATGTACAAATATTTGGAATAGTTGGCTAAATAATTTAAGGAGCCTAAATGATTGTTCTTAAATGAAGACATTTTTAGATATGGTAAAGTCTCACACACACATACCCACACCCAAACACACACACACAGACATTTAATCACGTACAGTTATCATTTGAAGGAAGTATGATGTGTCTGGAAAAAAATGTGGGCTATTCTTTTGTTTGTATTAAACTTAGAATGAAATTATGTACACAATTTATGCTGGTGTCACTCTATATTTCTTTCTCTATAATCATGACCTGTGTTTCTTCAAATCAAAGTGGCTCTTTTATGCTCAGTTTATGTGAAGTATAATGTCCACTGGTTAAATTTCAGACTGACCTGCCTGACTGCTTCTTCCAAACGATAAAACTTTAAGTATATATAAAGATGTGAACAGACTTTTGGGAAACATAGGAATTTCCTAAAAATTACAGATCCACAAAGCTGAAAAACTTAAGACAAAACCCTGAGGAGAGCATGTTCTCTGATTAATCTCCAAGCTTATAGAAAAGACATGGATGTAGAGTGTATATTTTTCTCCAACATTTAATATTATTAACACGGTATACTTGGAGCTAGATGGGCGATAAATGAACTTTACCTCGTCAAAGAGTTTTGTGTGTGGGGAACGAGCTATAGGACAGGTGACACGTGTTTTCTCCACTTTCAAACACGGAATTGAGAGCATTTCTCTTTGCATACAATGGCAGATGTCACCCAAAATTGAAATAACTCCTGGGTAACGTAGAGGATACACTTTCTTTAATCATTCCATCATCATGGGAGTATATTTCAGATCCCTTACTGACTGGTTAGGCCAAGAGATCGGAAAAAAGTTGCAGAAATGTGAGGTGCCTCATAGTAGTGACATACAGTGTTGGAAGTAAGATGATGAGGGAGATAAGAAATACATTGTGGATTGCTTCCAATTTCTGAAGAAAAAGTACAGGTACTATTGCGTAGATGATATGAACTCTAAAAAATGTAAAGGCCAGTATGAAATACAGAGAAGGAGAATTTATGCATAGCTGAAAATATTTTTATATCAAAGACCACTAAAACGATTAAATCACTCTTGTAAAAAGCAATTAATGAGACCTAAAATGGGTCAGAAGTCAGCTAAGGACATATGATTCAGTAGGACATGGAATTATGATAATAAAGTAAATCATTAATTAAACAAGTAAAACCAGGAGAATGATATAACTCCAGGGAGTGGGGAAAAGTTAACAACTTCGGATACAGGTATGTTGATTTTGAGTTGTCAGCAGTATTTATTGATTTTGTAAATTTATTTATGATCAGCTCATGCAAGGCACCACTGCCCTTAAGTCTGAATCTATGTGTGTCATCAAATTTTACAAAGCCATGGGTCAAAACAGTCAAGACAGAAAGGAATGGCTGGGCGCGGTGGCTCACACCTGTAATCCCAGCACTTTGGGAGGCCAAGGTGGGCGGATCATTTGAAGTCAAGAGTTCAAGACCGGCCTGACCAACAAGGTGAAACCCCATCTCTAGTAAAATACAAAACTTAGCCAGGTGTGGTAGTGGTGCCTGTAGTCCCAGCTACTTGGAGCTGAGCCTCGAGAATTGCTTGACCCCAGGAGGCTGAGGCTGCAGTAAGCTGAGATCACACCACTACACTCCAGCATGGGCAACAGAACAAGATTCTATCTCAAAAACAAACAAAACAAAGCAAAATTAACAACAACAACATAAAAAACCAGCAGGACTAATTACACATACATTTATAAACTTCATTGAGATGCTTATCTTTTCTTTTCTTTTTTTTTTTTTTTTCTTGCCTGTCTCTCATTTCCTATAAGCATATGGTATTTTTTTTTTTTTATTATACTTTAGGGTTTTAGGGTACATGTGCACAATGTGCAGGTTTGTTACATATGTATCCATGTGCCATGTTGATTTCCTGCACCCATTAACTCGTCATTTAGCATTAGGTGTATCTCCTAATGCTGTCCCTCCCCCCTCCCCCCACCCCACAACAGTCCCCGGAGTGTGATGTTCCCCTTCCTGTGTCCATGAGTTCTCATTGTTCAATTCCCACCTATGAGTGAGAACATGCGGTGTTTGGTTTTTTGTCCTTGCGATAGTTTACTGAGAATGATGTTTTCCAGTTTCATCCATGTCCCTACAAAGGACACGAACTCATCATTTTTTATGGCTGCATAGTATTCCATGGTGTATATGTGCCACATTTTCTTAATCCAGTCTATCGTTGTTGGACATTTGGGTTGGTTCCAAGTCTTTGCTATTGTGAATAGTGCTGCAATAAACATACGTGTGCATGTGTCTTTATAGCAGCATGATTTATAGTCCTTTGGGTATATACCCAGTAATGGGATGGCTGGGTCAAATGGTATTTCTAGTTCGAGATCCCTGAGGAATCGCCACACTGACTTCCACAATGGTTGAACTAGTTTACAGTCCCACCAACAGTGTAAAAGTGTTCCTATTTCTCCACATCCTCTCCAGCACCTATTGTTTCCTGATTTTTTAATGATGGCCATTCTAACTGGTGTGAGATGGTATCTCACTGTGGTTTTGATTTGCATTTCTCTGATGGCCAATGATGATGAGCATTTCTTCATGTGTTTTTTGGCTGCATAAATGTCTTCTTTTGAGAAGTGTCTGTTCATGTCCTCTGCCCACTTTTTAATGGGGTTGTTTGTTTTTTTCTTGTAAATTTGTTTGAGTTCATTGTAGATTCTGGATATTAGCCCTTTGTCAGATGAGTAGGTTGCAAAAATTTTCTCCCATTCTGTAGGTTGCCTGTTCACTCTGATGATAGTTTCTTTTGCTGTGCAGAAGCTCTTTAGTTTAATTAGATCCCATTTGTCAATTTTGGCTTTTGTTGCCATTGCTTTTGGTGTTTTAGACATGAAGTCCTTGCCCACGCCTATGTCCTGAATGGTATTGCCTAGGTTTTCTTGTAGGATTTTAATGGTTTTAGGTCTAACATATAAGTCTTTAATCCATCTTGAATTAATTTTTGTATAAGGTGTAAGGAAGGGATCCAGTTGCAGCTTTCTACATATGGCTAGCCAGTTTTCCCAGCACCATTTATTAAATAGGGAATCCTTTCCCCATTTCTTGTTTTTGTCAGGTTTGTCAAAGATCAGATAGTTGTAGCTATGCGGC
>NW_026652293.1:80116286-80164058 GCF_009828535.3 Hylobates moloch
TGTTGAATTTTGTCAAAGGCCTTTTCTGCATCTATTGAGATAATCATGTGGTTTTTGTCTTTGGTTCTGTTTATATGCTGGATTACATTTATTGATTTGCGTATGTTGAACCAGCCTTGCATCCCAGGGATGAAGCCCACTTGATCATGGTGGATAAGCTTTTTGATGTGCTGCTGGATTCGGTTTGCCAGTATTTTATTGAGGATTTTTGCATCAATGTTCATCAAGGATATTGGTCTGAAATTCTCTTTTTTGGTTATGTCTCTGCCAGGTTTTGGTATCAGGACGATGCTGGCTTCATAAAATGTGTTAGGGAGGATTCCCTCTTTTTCTATCGATTGGAATAGTTTCAGAAGGAATGGTACCAGTTCCTCCTTGTACCTCTGGTAGAATTCAGCTGTGAATCCGTCAGGTCCTGGACTCTTTTTGGTTGGTAAGCTATTGATTATTGCCACAATTTCAGAACCTGTTATTGGTCTATTCAGAGATTCAACTTCTTCCTGGTTTAGTCTTGGGAGGGTGTATTTGTCAAGGAATTTATCCATTTCTTCTAGATTTTCTAGTTTATTTGCATAGAGGTGTTTGTAGTATTCTCTGATGGTAGATTGTATTTCTGTGGGATCGGTGGTGATATCCCCTTTTTCGTTTTTTATTGCATCTATTTGATTCTTCTCTCTTTTCTTCTTTATTAGTCTTGCTAGCGGTCCATCAATTTTGTTGATCTTTTCAAAAAACCAGCTCCTGGATTCATTGAGATGCTTATCTTTTCTAACTCTTCTAGGTCATAGTGCACAACTTGTTATTCAAGGGAATTAAAATAGGATTAAGTGATCTGTTAAAATAGGATTAAGTGATCTGTTAAAATAGGATTAAGTGATCTGTTAATTTATTTATGAAGAATCTCAATATTCACAAAAATTAAAAAAATCATTTATATATTGTCGGTGACATACTTCTGCACTAATGTATTTATACATTAGTGACATACTTCTGGACTAATGTATTTATAAATTTTATAATTTATGTATTAACAGGTGAATGTGTATGTGTATGTATTTATGCATATTGAGGGAAATGTTATACATACGGAAGATGCACAAATAACTCTAATGTAAACATTTAAGTAACCACTATCAAAATATAAATAAATAATATGAACACCTACTATCCCACATATAGAATTAATATATTATACTTCAATTTCAACAAGTTAACCAAACAGGTAAATATGAAATACAACCTTAAAGACACATTGTTGATGTTGACTAGATGATACTTCTATTTTTTACATTTAAAATATAGTGTTTCAAATTACAAACATTGAGTTTTCTGACAATATTTCATTACTTATTATTTTGGAAAGTCTTAGAATTATACATTTTATTTTCTATAAGTTTAATCTAAATAATAAATGCAATAGAAAGAAAATTAAGTTTCATGGTTCATTCATTTCATTCAAATATTCAACATTCTTGAGCAACTGCTATGCACTAGGCTCTGTTCCAGGCAGTTGGTTACACCAGTGAATGGAACAAGGCTCTCTCACTGTGAAGTAAAAATTCTGGCATAGAATAAAAATAAACAGTAAATATAACCAATGTGTTTATTATTTAATGTACTGGAAGGTGAAAAGTGACATGCAAACATGTGAAAATGGAGCAGAGCAAGGAGGACCAGGAAATTAGGGTTCAAGTGGGAGCCCTACAATTTTTTAAAAGGTGTGCAATAGTAGGCCTCCTTGAGAAGGTGACAACTGAGATAAGAGTAGACTTGAGTAAATTATATGGAATTAATTAAGATTATGAGACTCAAGACGGAGCCAAGGACCCACTCAATATACTGAATATCATCAATTATTTGAACAAAAAATGCCCAGCTTGTAAAACATGCCCACTCCAAAAAGTGGCTAAGAGTCTCTTGATGTTGGTTACAAAACATGCATCACTAACTCTCATTTTATTATGCAGGTATATTATTGTTAGATTAAGATTTACACTAATATTTTCTCTATTTTTTAAAAAATTTCTTTTAGGTTAAAAAATATACAATTCATGATGGGCCATCAGAATCACACTTTCCACAGCGATTTCATACTTTTGGGACTGTTCTCTTCTTCCCCAACAAGTCTGGTTTTCTTCTCATTTGTATTTGTCGGTTTCATTGTGAGTGCAACAGGAAATACGCTCATGATCCTCCTCATTCGCAGTGACTCCTGACTCCACACTCCGCTGTATTTTCTGCTCAGCCATCTCTCCTTTATGGATATCTTGCATGTTTCCAACATTGTTCCCAAAATGGTCACTAACTGCCTGTCGGGCAGCAGAACTATTTCATTTGCAGGTTGTGGGTTCCAGGTGTTTCTGTCCCTCACCCTCCTGGGTGGTGAGTGCCTTCTCCTGGCTGCAATGTCCTGTGATCGCTATGTGGCTATCTGTCACCCGCTGCGTTATCCGATTCTTATGAAGGACTATGCCAGTGCTCTCATGGCTGGAGGCTCCTGGCTTATTGGGGTTTTCAACTCCGCAGTCCACACAGCTTATGCACTGCGGTTTCCCTTCTGTGGCTCTAGGGCAATCGATCACTTTTTCTGTGAAGTCCCTGCCATGTTGAAGTTGTCCTGTGCAGACACAACACGCTATGAACGAGGGGTTTATGTAAGTGCTGTGATTTTCCTGGTGATCCCTTCCTCCTTGATCTCTGCTTCTTATGGCCAAATTATTCTTACTGTCCTCCAGGTGAAATCATCAGAGGCAAGGAAGAGTCATTTTCCACGTGTTCCTTCCACATGACTGTGGTCATGATGTACTATGGGCCATTTATTTTTACGTATATGAGACCTAAATCATACCACACTCCAGGCCAGGATAAGTTCCTGGCAATATTCTATACGATCCTCACACCCACACTCAACCCCTTAATCTACAGCTTTAGGAATAAAGATGTTCTGGCGGTGATGAAAAATACGCTCAAAAGTAACTTTCTGCATAAAAAATGAATATGAAAATTCCTGGATGTGTTGTCTCTCTACTGCTACGTTAAATACCTGAAGGATACTCATGATAGGTTTTATAGAAAGAAATCAATGCTTCTATCTTGCCACATGTAAGAAGTGAATATTTCAGAAACATTGTTAATATAAAAATTAATATGTGTTTGTGTTGTAAACATATACCTCTAAAAATGTATTGTTCCTTCTGTGGTACAAATTATAATTGTGAAACTGTTACAAGAAGTATAAGTTACCCAAGGGGTCCTATTCCCTAACACCAAAAATGTAAGACTTATAAGAATATCCTTAAAAATACAATAATGCATCCATTATATAAGAAAAGACATGCATATAATGTTTATTTTTATGAGAATTTAAAAAATTATATTGCTAACAATCATTTATCAAAAATTCAAATTCCATATGAAATCCCCATTATTCTTTGCCTGCTTTGTCAACACCTTTGTTTAGTAAAATTTTATAGATATATACATATATGCACACACACATATATATGTACACACATATATACAGATATAAGTTGTGTTAAAATTGAATCATTCATCCTATATTAGAAGGAACTATACAATATGAGATAAGAATGTCATAAAAATTGTCTTATTTCATTTATACATATAGGATTATATTTTACAAAGTCTTCTAGCAATTTATCCTAAAAGTTATTTCAAAGAAGATAATAAATATTTCTCTTGAGAATTCATTTAATTATTTTAAGACACACTTTATAAGTTTAGAACATATGAACAGCTTGGGTCAAATCTGCCTTCTGGCAGCTGGGCACCAAGTCTGCTCCCCCGCAGGCTCCTGCCTTCCTTCACATTGCACTGCTCATTGGCTGGTTCTGATCCTGGGACCTGGTGGTAGGGGCTGGAGAATGGGGATTGGGCAGCCTAGTTCCGCTCTCCTCATGCGGTGTCCTTCGCCTGTCATCTGTTTGAGTTGTGGCTTGTGTGGAAGGACCACGACTGAGGGGCCAGGCCAGCAAAGAAGGGATGCAGAAGAGTGTCAGCCAGAGTGATGTGCTGGGCAGCGTCCAATTTTACCACCTTCCCCATCAGGTCAAACGGCTGCACGTGCTCGAGAGAGTCTTGGAGCATGTCACTCTTCAGACGTTTGCAGTTCTTCGCATATGGGCTGTCAGAGCTGTTCTCATCCCAGCCTAGGCCCTCTTTGTAGAAATATTTCTGCTTCTTGGTACAGGAGATCGCGCGTAATGGGATGGGCCGTAGGGTCTTCATCATCACCAGGTGCTCTTGGTTTTCATAGGTCTGGAAGAGTGTGAAACCTGGTAGTACTTAAAGAGAAAGTAGCCCATGCCCCGGACATGGCAGGGGCGTGTCCAGCCCAGCTCAAGGATCGGTTCAGGCAGGCGACAGTGACGGTGGTCACCATGGCGGTGTGATGCTCACGGTCAGAGGTGGCATTGCGGAAGTCAGCCACTCGGACGCTGGTGCTCCTCACTGACTTCTCGTCGCTCCTGTGCTCGCTGTAGACGGTGTTTAACTCAGAATCCACACGCAGGATGTTCTCGGTTTTCAGGTGTGTGGGTCAGCCGGTTCCCATGCGGAAATCTAAGGCTGTGGCAGAGCTGGTGGGCCATGTGCCAGACATGTGGGAGGGGAACGGCTGGAAGTTATTCTCCTTCGGGAACTCAAGGAGCTCAAAGGTGATGCGCATGGACCCTGGAGGGTGAACCAGTCACACCCCAAGACGCACAGGAGCTGGTTCTCTTAGCCCTTCTCGTTTATTTTTTTTCCGAGAGCGTGGATTTTTGGCGGTGCCGCCTCCCGGTGCTTGCCCACATTGCAGATGACCCTCAGGCAACCCGAGACGTCCTTCTGACGGGGTCCAAGCACTCACCCCCTTGCCACAGGCGCCTTGGCCCAGGTTCCCACGGTCTTTATTGCTCTTGGGGCCAATCACCGACCCGGCCACCAGGTGGCGCCTGTTTATCGTCTTCCGCACCTGCGCCCCTCAATCGCGGGGCTCCTGGAGGACGCGCCGCTGCAGGACGCGCTGCTTCAGGACGCGCTGCGGCCACCAGGTGGAGCCTCTTTATCATCTTCCGCACCTGCGCCCCGGGCTCACTCTCTGGGGCTGCGGGAGGACGCGCTGCTGCTAGACCCGCTGCGGCGTGTTTGGCAGTGGTGGGCGTGCCTGCGGGTCCAGGAGGGCCCCTCTCCCGTGACCGCCGACCACGATGAGAGCGGGAAGGCCCTCTCGGAAGGAAGGGCTCTGCTCTCCACACGGCTGTCTCCTGAGGAAGGGCCGCTGGGCACGCCTTCCGGACCGAGGTATGGGGCGAGGGGCCCCCTTGGGGACGGGGGTGGTTACCGCAGTCTCCCTTCTTGCTCCCGACTGTCAGGCCTCCTCCCCTCCCACCAGCAGCTCAGGGATGGGGCTGGCTCAGGGGCCTCCTCCCCTCCCACCAGCAGCTCAGGGATGGGGCTGGCTCAGGGGCCTCCTCCCCTCCCACCAGCAGCTCAGGGATGGGGCTGGCTCAGGGGCCTCCTCTCCCAGGCTCAGCTGCCGCTGGGACCCACTCCCCTGAGCGCCTCTCCCCTAAATAATGTTATTCATAGCGAAAACTAGAAAAACACATTTTAATGAAATAGATGTTCAGGCTAATTTTATTATAGCATGTTAACTAAATGTTTTATGCTATAGAAATATTAAATATTTAACATAAAATATGAAGATATATATGAAACTTTAATGCAAAATGATTATTTTGCCTTTCACAATTGGAAAATTTAAAACAGTAGTAATAAATGTTAACCGTATTTTGGTGAATTGGACATCATAACATATTGTAGGCATACATGAAATATGGCACAAACATTTGAAAAAGAACATTGTGGCAATGTATATTAAGGACCTTAAATAAACTATGAAATTATCTTCTAATACAACTATTTAATGTTGATAATTCAGACATAAAATAAGCAATTATTATATATTAACAACATTTTTTCCTGGCAATTGAGTTTTTTTACTTGATTCCAGTCCTGTAACAGTCTCCTACCCTCGCTGTGTTAAGGAGTTTTATTTCAGTAGAGAATGAGTGAAATTACGAATATAATGATATATAAAAATGTATTGCTAAGAGAAGTTCAAAATTGACTGGAAGTGCTAATGTTAATATTAGATGCATCATGTGCTGTATATGTTTTAAAGTCTGCTTTTACAACTCATAAATAATACCCAAGAGCAGCATGAAATCAGAGACAGTAAAATCCGAATACCAAGATACTGTAAGCAAGAGAAAGTCATTCTGCTGAACAGATCTGAGGATGATATAGAAGTTTAGAAGTCAGAATTCATAGATTTATGAATTTCCAGATTAAAATACAAAACTACTCTGTGATAGGGCTAAAAAACCATTTTTTTCCTATTGGGGATATAGAAACATAGAAAAGCCTACGTTGAGGGTAGAAGACTTCATATAAATAAACATGCCCCCCCCCACACACACATATATATTTCTTAATAAACAGTGTAAAGAGCATGGTTCAATCAGAATGGGATTGTAAAGCATACTTGGATGAAATTGGAAGTGGAAAGTAAGATATTTTAAGCATCAACCACAACCCTAAAGTACTGCACATAGAAATAATTAGTGCACTTAAAGGTAAAGCGTATCACAATCTAAAGACATGCATTTGTAGTGGTGCGTGTTCAGATACCTGGGTATCGTGGTGGAGATACACATAGTCTTTTGAACATGGCGTTGTAGGTCGCTGGTAGCTGGATATGTCCTTTAAACTTCTGTGGCAATTCATTTGAGAAGAAATGCAACTTCTTCTATTGAGGAGTTCTTATGCTGTAAGTAAAGGATGCAAGACATTAATTAGACAAAATAAGGTAAAACTTTGTATTTGCTTAGAGAGTTTAAGAGGCTATTAGCCACTAGTCTCTATAGTGCCTAAGTAAATCGATTCTGCTTAATAAACTGCTACCTGGCTTAGTAAGTAAATTGAAACTTATTTTAGGAAAAAAATATTCTTATATCTACATCAGATTCTGTTACGTAGACACATTACAGGGTGAATGAGGAATTAATGTAAGCAGCATCATATTTTTGCTCATTCCTTTCTCTATGGTTTCTGCTGCTTCTGTCCAAATTCTGTGAGCCGTCCTCCAGATGAAATTATCAGAGCCGTGGAAAAGGTCATTTTCCACTTGGTCCATCCTCATGATTGCAGTTGTAACATACTGGGACTCATCCATTTTCACATATGTATGTGAGACTTAAATCATACCTCATTTCAGGCCAGGTTAACTTTCTAGAAATATTCTATGCCTTCCTTGCGCTGACACTCAATCCTGTCATCTACAGCGTTGGCACTGACGACGTTCTGGTGGCAGTGAAAAATATGCTCTAGAGTCACGTTCTACATAAAAAAAAAATGAATAGGAAAATTCCTTTCACTTGTGTATTCCCTCTATTTCCACATTCAATGTCTATAGAGTGTTGTTAGTTTCTTTGGAAAGAAAACCGAACCTTCTGTCTTTCCAAGTGTAGAAAGATGTGGATATTTTCAAAACCCCAATAATAATAAAGTTATTACATATGTTTGTTTTTTCAATGCATGTCTAAAAATGTATTGCTCCTTTTGTGGGTACCAATTTCAATCACCCAACGTACTCTAGAAAGGCGAAGATAACCTAAGGCTTCCACCTCCCTCCCACTAAATTGTAAGAATATATAAGAATTACATTTGAAATACAATCAACCCATTATATTAAAAACATGTACTAATATAATATCTGTGTTTTTATGAAACTTCCTAAAATTATATTTCAAGTCTCACAATCAATTTCTTTTCGAAAAGCCACAACTCCACTTGAAATTTATCATTATTCATTGAATGGCTTGTTTTGACACTTTGGTTTTCTCAAGTGAAAAATACATGCACATACACATATATACATACACATACTTACATACATTGATCAAGTTTCTCATTCTTTGTTAGAAGCATGAATACAATATTTAAGAATATCCTGAAAATTATGTCTTATTTCATGTATACCTACAGGCTTATATTTTACAAACCCTTCTAGCAATTTATCCTAAAAGTTATTGCAAAGAGAAAAATGAATGTTTCTATTAGGAATAGATGGTTTTATTTATATTTTAATATAATAGATGGTTTAATATAATAGAATAAATAGATGGTTTTATTAATAGGAAAAACTAGAAAAACACATTTTAATGAGGTAAATGTTTAAGTTAGTTTTATCAAGTTAACTAGATTTTGTATATTAAATATCATAAAGTGTTTAAGAAAATATAAGGGTATCATAGCAAGCTTTAATGGGTGATAGCGTTACTTTGCCTTCCATAATTGGAAACTTTAAGACAGTAGCAATAATCATTATCAAAGTTTTGGGTTGAATTTAACAGAAAAACTATAGGTATTCTTATCCAATTCACTGTTGATGAGCACCTAGGTTGAATGCATGTCTTTGCTATTGTGAGTAGTGCAGCAATGAACATATGAATGCATGTGCCTTTTTGGTAGAATGATTTTGTGTATGTGTGTGCATACATGCGTGTGTGTGTGTGTGTGTGTGTGTACTGAGCATTGGAATTGCTGGGTCAAATGGTATCCTTTTTAAATTTTTTGAGAGATCTCCAGACTGCTTTCCATAGCTGCTGGACTAATTTACATTCCCACCAACAGCATACAAGAATTCCCTTTTCTCTGCAGCTTCATCAACATCTGTGTTTTTTTGAATATTTAGTAATAGCCATTGTGACTTGTATGAAGTGGTGTCTCACTGTGGTTTTGATTTGCATTTCTGTGATGATTAGTGATGCTGAGTATTTTTTTGTATGCTTGTTGGCCACTTGTATGTCTTCTTCAGAGATGTGTCTGTTCATGTACTTTGTGCATTTTTTAATGGGGTTGTTTTTTGCTTGTTGATTTATTTAACTTCCCTGTATATTCTGGGCATTAGATCTTTGTCAGATGCTTAGTTTGCAAATATTATTTCCTATTCTGTAGGTTGGCTGTTTCCTCCGTTGGTAGTTTCTTTTGCTGCACAGAAGTTCTTTCATTTAATTAGGTCCCACTTGTCAATTTTATTTTGTTGCTGTTAATTTTGGAGACTTATAAGTCAGGTAGAGGAGTATTTGGGTTATATGATAGATATTGAAAGGTTTGCTCTCTGAGGCATGTCAAAAGAGAGTTTAGATATATAAAGAATGGCGAATGGAGACTAGACTTTCTGCCGAACCAGCATTACCATGCCCCTCATTTATTTATTTACATGGTCATTGTAAAGGAGACATGGAATATGTAAGAAGTTTGTTATATGCATGATACTTGGAGAAATAGACATGGAAGATGAAAAAAATAGATAGGTTTTGGTTTGATTCCTCAATTAAACCAACAAATTCATGTGGTGCTATTTGGGCAGACGCCGAATGGAGAGAGACAGAGAAAAAGAGAGAGAGAGAGAGAGAGACCTTGTCATGAAAGAGAGAGACCTTGTCATAAAAGAATTTGTGAAACAAATGGACAAGTATTGGTACCTATAGAACCTAGTGATGGAGTGTGACTCAGAGCTGTGTACAAATGCCGTCTCTTCATTTCATTAATGAATACAATGTGTGGCAGGGATGCAGGAATGTCTCTTATTCTCTTTGGCATCTTAAAGTTTCTGTATGTTTCAGATTTTGTGGCATGGAGCCTTCCTAGTGAGAATCCCAATCATGATTAGTTCCCATTTGGTCTCACAAGCTGGTAAATACTGGGAATTATTGTGTGTTCTCTGCTGGATGTGTGTTCTATTTCTACATTAAATACCTGAAGGATACTCATGATAGGTTTTCTAGAAAGAAATCAGTGCTTCTATCTTGCCACATATAAGAAGTGAATATTTCAGAAACCTTGTTAATAATAAATAATAACATGTGTTTGTGTTGTAAACACATACCTCTAAAAATGTATTGTTCCTTCTGTGGTACCAATTATAATCATGCAACAGTTACAGGAAGTAAAATTATCCAAGGCATCCTACTCCGTAACACTAAAATTGTAAGACTTTATAAGAATGTCTTTAAAAATACAATCCCGCATGCATTGTATAAGAAACACAAATCCATATGTCTATTTTTATAAAACTTTGTAAAATTATATTGCTATCATTTATGAAAAATCCACAATTCCACATGAAATCTCCATTATTCTTTGCCTCGTTTGTCAACACCTTTGTTTAATAAAGTTTTATGTATATACATATATACATATATAATTTGTGTTAAAACTTTATTACTCATGTTATAAGCAACATTATAATATTAGATAAGATTATAAAAATTGTTTTTTCATTTATGCATATAGTATTTTATTTTACAAACTCTTCTAGAAATTCATCCTAAAATTTTTTTCAAAGAAGATAATAAATATTTCTATTGAGAATTAGTTTATTTTAT
The DNA here is from genome assembly GCF_009828535.3 of Hylobates moloch. Taxonomy (NCBI): domain Eukaryota; kingdom Metazoa; phylum Chordata; class Mammalia; order Primates; family Hylobatidae; genus Hylobates; species Hylobates moloch. The sequence goes on from NW_026652293.1 coordinate 80,126,744, forward strand.
TATTATTATTATTTTTTTACAAACAATAAGACACACTTTATAACTTTCCAACATACAAATAGCTTGGGTCAAATCTGCCTTCTGGCAGCTGGGCATCAAGTCTGCTCCCCCGCAGGCTCCTGACATTGCACTGCTCATTGGGTGGTTCTGGTCCTGGGACCTGGTGGTAGGGGCTGGAGAAAGGGGGCTGAGAAGCCAAGTTCTGCTCTCCTCATGTGGTGGCCTGCGCCTCTCAACCCCTTGTTTGGCTACAGAATGCCTGGCAAACCACTGGTGTAGGTCCAAGAGTCCAAAAGCTGAGAAACTTGCAGTCCAATATTCGAGGGCAGGAAGCATCCAGCATGGGAGAAAGATGGAGGCCGGAAGACTCAGGCCAGTCTAGTCCTTCCACTTTCCTCAGCCTGCTTTAATCCTAGCCATGCTGGCAGCTGCTTAGATGACGCCCACTCAGATTGAGGATGGGTCTGTCTCTCCCAATCCACTGACTCAAATGTTAATCTCCTTTGGCAACACCCTCACAGACACACCCAGGAATAATACTTTGCATCCTTCAATCCAGTCAAGGTGATACTCAGTGTTAACCATCATACCCTCAATGTAGTATCTGAGTATTGCTGCTCATTATTCAGGACCCAAGGGCTCTTTAGTTAACAGGTGATGAATGTTCCCAGAACTGGGTCCTTCCTTTGAAGGCAACAGGTTCCCTTCTGGCCCAGGGTGTGTCTAGAAATGTCATCTGGGAGCTAGGGCCTGGAATGGGGGCCTCATAAATCTGACCTGTCCCCTATCCTGCTGTGGCTTGGCTGGTATTCTAGACGCAAGACAAAATCCTCCCAACTCTTTCCTCTCCTCTCCTCAAGTGGAAGGAAGGGGTTTCTTTTGGAGCCTTGAGCTGCACAGCCTGGGGTTAGGGGAGGGGTGACGCCAGCACTCCCTTGGCCGCCCCAGCTGGTGTGTCCGTACATCACGTGCCCCCTCAGTCCACTGTCTCTGGACCTAGTTCAGTACTAGGACTCACATACGAGTTGCTGTCCTTATGACCTAGATGGCCTTTCACGTTTACTTGGAGACAGAGAGTGCTGTAGCCCGTGGTGGGGAGGTTTGCAGACACTCAAGTTTAGACCGCTGGGATTGGTTCCCCTCTGGCTAGGGCTGCTTTAAATGTTCCATCTGAAGGTGGGTGTCAGTTGAGTTTGGTCCAGTTTTCCTTTTTGCTCTAACAGGACAGGAGTGAGTTCATTGCCTACAATTGCTGTGTTCTCCCTCCCCCAGCCACCCAGAGATGAGCTCCGCCTCACGCCACGCTGATGGTGGGTGGGGAGGGCTGGTGTCCATGATTCAGGACTGTTTTTAACCCCTTTAGTGCCTCTTTCAGTGATATGAAACCAGGTGCTGTGAGGGCTCACCTGACTTTTCATTCTTAGAAAGGTGTTGTTTTTGTGTGTAGAGTTGTTAACTTGGTGTCCTTGCAGGGGGAATGGTTGGTGGAGCTTTTTCTATTTCATCATCTTGCTCAGCCCTCCCTCTACTGATTTTTTTTTTTTAATGACGGGTTTCACTATATTGCCCAGGCTGGTATTGAACTCCTGTACCCAAGTGGTCCTCCTTCCTCAGGCTCCTGAATAGCTGGGATTACAGGCCCACTCCACTGCCCCTGGCTTTACTGATGTTTATCATTATCTATGTAATGATCCCGCTAAGGACTTTTTGATAACTTTTATTTACAGTTTTAATCAACCTAATTGCATTCTACCTTTGTATTTTAGACAAAATTGAAGGCTGCTTAGCCTTTCTCACAAGATAATTCATTTGATATCTGAAGATTTTGCAAATAACTGTGTGGATCTCTGTAAACATAGTCCATTATATCATGCTTTACCCAAGTCATGTTAAACCCCTGTAATTCTTTCTCTGGGGAAAGTAAGCGTGGTAGGGGAATTAGAAACATTCCACAGTAGTCTCCAATTAGGCATTTCCCCCACTGGAATCCTTTCTCTATGATGAACATCCTACTTGAGAGGATCCCAAATGATGCAATTACCAAGGGAAAACAAAATTCCCGTGTTTAAACATTGTTGGATTTAAATTACTTTGTTTTGTATTTATTTTCTAGTGTCATATGCAAGTGCTTAAACATAGAAGATATTTTTTATTTAAGGACATATTTTGTTATTTTAAACACTCCACTTATGTTTGGCTCCCAGTGAAGGGAGCCAAAACTGTGTTTGATAAGTTTCCTAGTCTTTTGTGTAGAAAGAATTAATCACCAGGAGGGTAAGTAGCTATAAAAAATGGATGATTCTGAACTCATAATTTCAAATGCACATGTTTGGATGCTCTCAATACTTAAATTTCTATAGAACATCTCAATGCTTAAATTTCAGAGACATACCACTGGCCAAGGTGTTAGAGAATCTTCTGCTATTTGTAAGATCTTGCAGATAATGATGATTCTGTTACATGGACAAGTCATCGTTCTAACCTGGCTCTATCTACAAAGGGCTATGGAAATAATCATTTTAATTGAATTTTAATTGCATTAATATCAATCGAAGATAAAATTAAAGCATTTCTAATTTTTACCTAATTTTTCAGCTTCTTACATTTTCATTAAACATGAGAAATTTCCTCCAAATAGCGATAAGGTAATGAATCTTATCACCTTAAGATGGATAAGGTGGCTATAAAAGACAAATCATGAATGTGACTAATTGTTATCTAGAACTTATAAAACATGCAGTTATCGAAAGTGACCTCAATGCCAAGTTATTATCTAATCAAATTTACATTATTCTATTTTAAACTTCTTTGTGAAAGCAATCTAAGTTCCTTCTATTAACATGTTTTACATTTTGATTGATTGATTATCTATGTTCTACTCTTTTTGTTTTTTGAGACAAAGTCTTGTTCCTGTTGCCCAGGGTGGAATGCAATGGTGTGATCTTGGCTCACTGCAACCTACACCTCCTGGGTTCAAGCTGCCTCAGCCTCCTGAGTAGCTGAGATTACAGGCGCCTGCCACCACATCTGGCTAATTTTTTTTGTATTTTTAATAGAGACAGAGTTTCACCATGTTGGCCAGGCTGGTCTCAAACTTCTAACCTCAGGTGATCCACCTGCCTCGGCCTCCCAAAGTGCTTGGGATTACATGGGTGAGCCACCGCACCCGGCCTGTGTCCTACTTTTGAAACCCAATCTTTTTGAAATCCTTGCCTTCATTTTATAGTGTCTCTATTATACTTTTTAATATTAACACCAAAATACTAGCATCAATATTTAAAATTTATTAACGTGCTAAGTAAAATATATAGCACAGATATTCAATAGATAAAGGAATAAGTGACATTTTAAACTTTTGTTATTATCTTAATTTCTTTTCACACTATGTCAGGCAGGAAGCTTAGGGATCATCTCCATTTTAATACAGATTTATTTGCTTACCAAAAGGAAAATTACTAGAAAATAGAAACTTTGAAATTAAATCTAGCATTTTTGAAGACACAATGGAATGCAAAGAGGAAGAGAAGGAAGAAAGAAGAAATGAAGAGAGAGAAATGGAGGAGAGGAGGAGAAAAGAGAGAAGGAAAGAGAAAGAAAAGGACGCAAGGAGAGAAATAGTGTGAGCAAACTGCCCAGAAATTTAGAATGCATAGTGAAGGCAGATAGAAATCATATAAATGTTTATCAGTATTAACTCTGGCCCACTCACTTTCCTAAAGAAGCCTCATATGTAAATATGTTTTTCTTTCAAGGTGGGGATTGTAATCCCAGTTTTTGAGTAAGCACAGCAAAGTCTCAGAATGTAAGCAGACTAAAATAATGAGCCTGTAACTGGCAAAGTGGGATTACAAATAAAAATGTGTCCAACAGAAAACCCTACTTTCTGATCATGATGTCTCTAGCACATTTATACTGGCTACCACTTTATGTTATAGTGTAAGTTTTTCTGGAAGGTACAGAACAATTAGTTGATTCCTGCAGTTTATTAGTGGCATGGAAGAGTGACGGGAAATTTAAAATACCAGCAAAGTCTACAAAAGCTCTGATCATTAGAGAAAATCATATACAAAGAATAGTCTTTGGTAATGGAAATTGACAAGTGCTATAAAGGAGAAATAACTTGTCTTCTACTCAGCCAGCTACGTGCAAAGAATAACCGTCCACCCTTGACAATCTACGATAGTGGCATCATAATGAGGCAACGTTTCAGTCTACAGCACTGGCAAAATGGATGGAAACACGCAGACCAACTGCTGTTTGTGACTGAATTATGATCAATAGACTTTATTTGTCTCTGTGTGTGTTTATGTTTGTGTGTAAAATCTCTGTCCAGTTTTCATAGCTAATTTTGAATATGTGGCATGTCATCAGATTAATCATTTTAAAAAAATTTTACCATGTGTTCATAATTCTAAATGGTTCTTAGAAAAGATATCATCTTTATCATGTTTGTACCAAGGATGCATTTCATATATTACTCAAGTCAAATTGCCAATAATAAAACTGTTAGTCTAAAATGTTTGGAAAGGATAAAAGTTTATAGTAAAAAATAATTTAAAAAATCTACCATGTGTTATCAAAACTATATTAGTGTACAGTGGACTACATTCTTGACCTTTTAAAAAGTACCTTAATAAGGTTGCTTTATTTGCATGACATTGATTTAGAATTAGATAGGTAATTACCCTATTTTAAACCTTCTATTTTTTTTTTTTTATGAATCACCTCTTTATTTCTTTTTCCAGGTTATTCAGTCAGCTCCTTTTTTCCCCCATTTGGTTGGAGCCTATGTATTTAAAATAGTAAATAATTCACTTTATTGCCCTAAGAATTTTCTGTGTGTTCTTGTTAAAATCTATATTTTTCTGCATGCAATTTTTCGAGAAGTAAACACTAATAAGTTTGAAAAATGATTATCATATGATGAAATGATCATTCCAATAATTCCAAAACTTTTGCTCATTTTCTTAAGCAATTTCCCCACTGTGTACAAATGATTGATCATATATAAGAGACATATTACTATATTTTGTATAGTAATTTATTCTATTACATAAATTTTGTTATAGCTATCATATTCTTTCTCTATCATACTCAATTATACCCAGTATTTTATATTTTTACCTCTATACAATCTTCTTGCTATATTTCCTTCCTGTTAGCTTTTGGTAAACAGTTTTCACTCTTGTTTTAAGGTAGATGTCTTCTTTCTAGGTTTTATTAAAATAATTATGTCATCTCTGAAATATATAATCTTAAAGTTTAGGTTGAATTTTTATGAATTGGTTTACTAAGAATTACCATCTGATGATATTTATTCTATCAATTCAGTGACATTCCATATTTTCTATTGTATACATATTTTAAAATGTAAGTCTTTTAGTATAATAATATTAAAATATTGTTTAAATATCATTGAGTAATTGTAATTAGTTATATGACAATATTTTAGACCAGTACAAAAAGAAAGATGATTGAATATTGCTAGTTTTATATAATTATAACTTTGAAAATGAACTTATACATAATACTTTCAGCAACTATTTGTATTGTTTTTAATTTTTCAAACATTGTCAATCAAGCTTTTCAGTCTAAATATAATATGAGTTCCAGAGATTATCACTGTATTGTGCTCATAGTTGAGGCCCCATAAATCCTGAGAGCATTTAATACTGTTTCAGATAATTTCACTAAATATTTTTAGAACATGGGATGTGTAGTTAATAAGACATTATTTGCTATGGTAGTGTATATAAGCTAGGCTGTTTGTCAGGAAGAAGGAGAAATAAAAATTAAGTCCTGGTGGTGAATTGCCCATTCTTTACATGGTACTTGAGAATAATAACATGTATATTTTGGTATTAAGACTAATATGTATTTTTGTATTTCAATGATTCATTCTCAAGCTCTTCCTAATGTTTGGTTTACCTTTTCCCCCAAGTTTATAAAATTGTGTCTACATTCACAGAAAGAAAGAAATACTAATTAAATAATAAGGTCTGTAAGAGCACTTCTATATAAATGTCACTATGTTTAAATAGTATTTATATTTATATATTCCTTTTTATAACCAATGTAATCAAAAGAGAAATGAAGTAAAGAGTCCTTGAAATTATATATATGACTAATTCTGTCATGTCACATATATAAGAAAATTGAGTCAGAGAGTGATCTTATAATAGTTATAAAGGAGAAACATAACTTGTTCACACAGATCATCTAAATACTCTATTTTATTTTCAGTTTATATGTTCTTCTGTGGTTCATAAACATCTTTATTTTCATATCATCATTTATAAAATGGAAATTTTTCTGTGGATGCACTCCATGTATTGAATAGGAGAGAGATGTATTCATCTAAAGAGCATCCAGAAAATTCTACTGTATTTAATATTGTCATTTTGCTTTCTCTTAAGGGCAGTCAACATTATTACATGAACATTTCACATGTCATCTCCTTTGATATTTTGGTTTCAGCCATGAAAACAGGAAATCAAAGTTTTGGGACAGATTTTCTACTTGTTGGTCTTTTCCAGTATGGCCGGATAAACTCTCTTCTCTTTGTCGTCATTGCCACTCTCTTTACAGTGGCTCTGACAGGAAATATCATGCTGATCCACCTCATTCGATTGGACACCAGACTCCACACTCCAATGTATTTTCTGCTCAGTCAGCTGTCCATCATTGACCTCATGTACGTCTCCACCACAGTGCCCAAGATGGCAATCAACTTCCTCTCACAGAGTAAGACCATTACATTTTTGGGCTGTGAGATTCAAACGTATGTGTTCTTGGCCTTTGGTGGAACTGAAGCCCTTCTCCTTGGTTTTATGTCTTACGATCGCTATGTAGCTATCTGTCATCCTTTACATTATCCGATACTTATGAGCAAGAACATCTGCTGCCTCATGGTTGCATGTGCATGGGCCAGTGGTTCTATCAATGCTTTCATACATACATTGTATGTGTTTCAACTTCCATTCTGTAGGTCTCGGCTCATAAGCCACTTTTTCTGTGAAGTTCCAGTTCTACTATCATTAGTGTGTCAGGACACCTCCCATTATGAGTTTACAGTCCTCCTGGGTGGACTTACTATACTGCTGCTACCATTCCTGGCCATTCTGGCTTCCTATGCTCGTGTGCTTATTGTGGTATTCCAGATGAGCTCGGGAAAAGGACAGGCAAAAGCTGTTTCCACTTGTTCCTCCCACCTGATTGTGGCAAGCCTGTTCTATGCAACTGCTCTCTTTACCTACACGAGGCCACACTCCTTGCATTCCCCTTCACAGGACAAGGCGGTGGCAGTATTTTACACCATTGTCACACCTCTACTGAACCCATTTATCTATAGCCTGAGAAATAAGAAAGTCACGGAGGCAATGAGGAGACTGTTGGGATAATGGATATGCTGCAGAAAATATGACGTCAGATCTCTGTATTCATTGAGGATTAACAACATAAGCTGTTCCTGAAAACTATCTGGAAAGATATAAATACGTGTTTTCTGTATAGAAGTCACAAAAACAGTGTTTATCAATCTTGTTTAACTTGTAAAGCAATAGAATTCAGGCTTCTGAAATCTGTGTTCCCCTGGCGTTTTAATACTTTGACTCGCCCTCTTGAATACTTTGAAACGTGAACCATAAAAATAAAATCTACTTAAACATTTAACCTCGAGATAATCTATGTAACAACCAAAGTTAACAGAGAGAAAAATGCATAATTCATTTATTTCTTCTTTCACTCAGGTGTTTTAATGCTTTAATTTGTGTGCGACACTTACAGACACTGGTCATGTGAGAGTAAACAAAACTAAAAGCTGACAGAAATCTCTGCTGATCGGCAAACTTAATTTCTGTTCCTGTTTCTCTTTCGTAGTTTTCATGCTTGATTAATAATGTTTCTTTAAGAAAATCCAGTGATTCAAATTTATTAATTGAATAATGTATTAACAGGAAAGAAATTGCTGTTTTCTTATTTTGAGGAAGAGAAGAGTCAAAGCTTATAGCATCTGAAGGGAAAATCATGACAGGTGGCGGTAGAAAAGGGAGTAGGGTGAAAAACAGGCAGGAGTATCTGTTGATGTGACTCTTTTCCTTCTGCACCATAACACCTTTTGTGCATGCAAACACACCACACACACCACACACGCACACACACACACACACACGAGGTGCACACCCGGGGCCACCCAGGCACTTCTGCCAAGTTCCTTTAAGGGGGATTACACAACTGCTTTTCCCTCTGCCTCTATTTTCAGAAAATATTCTAAGACACAATACACATCATCCAGTCGTTTCTTTCTTTTATTTTGTTTTTGTTTTTGTTTTTGTTTTTTTGAGATAGAGTCTTACTCTCTCGCCCAGGCTGGAGTGCAGTGGCTTGAGCTTGGCTCACCGCAACCTCTGCCTCCTGGGTTCAAGTGATTCTCCTGCCTCAGCCTCCCAAGTAGTTGAGATTACAGGCACCCGCCACCACACCCGGCTAATTTTTGTATTTTTAGTAGAGACTGGGTTTCACCATGTTGCTCAGGCTGGTTTCGAACTCCTGATCTCAAATAATACTTCTGCCTTGGCCTCCCAAAGTGCTGGGATTACAGGCATGAGCCACTGCGCCCAGCCTCAGTCATTTATTAATACAAAATTAATATGTCAAATTATTGTTATTGATACTATTAATGTTTTTAATATCAATATTCCATTATTAAAAATTTGATTTATTTAATCAATTTGTCCAGAAATACCAGCTTTTGATTTCTATTTTTGCTTTTTCCTCCCATGCTTACTTCATTGACCTCCTATAATTACCTACCTATTTGAATATGAATCTCAAATAGCTCTTTATATATTATTTTTGAGAATCCTAGTATTATTATTTAAAAATAATTTCACAATGTCTTTTACTTCCTAACCAGTTGTAAGACAAAATGAAAATGTAGAGACAAGTCTCTAAATTTAATATTTTCTTTGGGAAGGAAGAATTACAATTTGGGGCAGACTTGTGGTCATCGGTATGCCCAAAGGACCAAGAGGTTAGAAATTTTATAAAAAAGAAGAAATGTTACATATTACTCTGAAAAAAGTTTATTGGCACTAGTAAGAGTTTGGGGAGCTAGCAAGCTCCGACTGGTGAACAACTATGGTGGGCAAAATTATCCATAAAATGGCAGCAAGTTATCTCAGAAGCTGTAGATAGATCTGGCTTCTGGTTACAATAGCAGTTTGAGCAGTCAGGGTTGCAGAGATTTACATTATTTGGGAATATTTTGTACCCTGAGTGCTTTTTACTCCTGGTTTGTTAACTCCATGTTAGTTGGGTATGGCAAGAATAACCAAGTTCTTATGATCAACTTTCATATAGTTCATATGCAGAACTATATTTCAATCAATTACTGAATGCTTATATTTGTTTATATGGTACATAGTTGTAATAATCTGCCAGACTTAAGAAAACCTTGGTTGTCAGGAAAGAATTCCTCCTCCTCCTCCTTTCCTCTTCCTTCTCCTCCTTTCCTCCTCCTCCTCCTCCTTTCCTCCTCCTCCTCCTCCTTCTTCCTCTTCTTCTTCCTCTTTTCTTCTTTCTTCTTTCTTTTCTTTCTTCTTTTTCTCATTCTCCTTCTCCTTCTCCTCGTCCTCCTCCTCTCGTTTTCCTTCTTCTTCCTTTTAAATCTCTTCTCATTACTGTGTATCATATCAGAAATCAAGACTTTCTGTTACAGAAAGTAGAAAGGAGAGGAAGGAACAAACATTTGTATGTAAAAAGCATATATGTGGTGCTTTTTATTCATCGCATAAAGTAAATCATGAATAATCATAATCATAAATAATAATAAACTTTAGAATATAAAAGGAGAATATGACTCCACTTTTATAGATAATTAAACTGAATGTCAGAGAGTTTATGTAACTTACCCTAAATCATAAAACTAGGAAGTTTTAAGATTAGAAGAGTTCAACGGAACCATCTTGCTTTTGGAAGAATACCTTTTGGGACAAGACATTTTTATTTATTTATTTATTTATTATTTATTTATTTATTTATTTATTTAGTATACTTTAAGTTCTAGGGTACATGTGCACAAGTGCAGGTTTGTTACGTAGGTATACATGTGCCATGTTGGTTTGCTGCACCCATCAACTCGTCATTTACATTAGATATTTCTCCTAGTGCTATCCTTCCCCCAGCTCCCCACCCTCCGACAGGCCCGGGTGAGTGATGTTCCCCACCCTGTATCCAAGTGTTCTCATTGTTCAATTCCCACCTATGACTGAGGACATGTGGTGTTTGGTTTTCTGTCCTTGTGATAGTTTGCTGAGAATGATGGTTCCAGCTCCATCCATGTCCCTGCAAAGGACATGAACTCATCCTTTTTTATGGCTGCATAGTATTCCATGGTGTATATGTGCTACATTTTCTTAATCCAGTCTATCATTGATGGACATTTGGGTTCATTCCAAGTCTTTGCTGTTGTGAATGGTGCTGCAATAAACATACGTGTGCATGTGTCTTTATAGTAGTGTGATTTATAATCCTTTGGGTATATGCACAGTAATGGGATGGCTGGGTCAAATGGTATTTCTAGTTCTAGATCCCCGAGGAATCGCCACACTGTCTTCCACAATGGTTGAACTAATTTACACTTCCACCAACAGTGTAAAAGTATTCCTATTTCTCCACATCCTCTCCAGCATCTGTTGCTTCCTGACTTTTTAATGATCACCATTCTAACTGGCATGAGATGGTATCTCATTGTGGTTTCGATTTGCATTCCTCTGATGACCAGTGATGATGAGCATTTTTTCATGTGTCTGTTTGCTGCATAAATGTCTTCTTTTGAGAAGTGTCTGTTCATATCCTTTGCCCATTTTTTGATGGGGTTGTTTGTTTTTTTCTTGTAAATTTATTTAAGTTCTTCATAGATTGTGGATATTAGCCCTTTGTCAGATGGGTAGATTGCAAAACTTTTCTCCCATTCTGTAGGTTGGCTGTTCACTCTGATGGTAGTTTCTTTTGCTGTGCAAAAGCTCTTTAGTTTAATTAGATCCCATTTGTCAATTTTGGCTTTTGTTGCCATTGCTTTTGGTGTGTTAGTCATGAAGTCTTCATGGGACAAGGAATTTTTATAACACACTTTCCCCTATGTAATTACCAGCTCTTTCTTGACACATTGGTTATTAACAAAGTGTAGACTAGCAGGATTGGATGCTTTCCCAAGAAAGGGATAATTACTTTACAAATGCTATCTCATTTAACAATAGTTTAGTGCAGACCTCACTTTCAAATTAGTCATATCCTGATGTTAGCAGTATATTAGCAAAACAGGCCATTTTCTGCCAGGATTAAATATCTCCAGATTTGAAAATAATCTGCATGAAATATGGAAAGTATTTGGTAATCTTTTTTCTCCTAAATGTGATCCAGTTGGCATTTTCAGAGCCTGAAGCTAAGGGCTTTATTCAGGTGCCTTGCATTTTATACCAGCAGCAAAAGCACTGATGAGATCTCCATGGTGATCCAGGGGGCCAGAGCCATGGAATACTAGGAACCTTCTACATGGCAGCTTCTCCTGATGCAGGTTAGTGCTAAGACTCTGAGACTGAGTGCATACAACATGGGATGGTGTTCTCTGAAGCTTTTGGGGTAATTCCACCAGGTTTTTCACTTCCCGGCCAGCTCCTCTGCGGAGCTATACTTCAGTCAGTTACTGAATGCTTATGTTTTGGTCATGTACTACAGCATTGTAATAATCTGCCAGAATTAAGAAAACCTTTGTTGCCAGGGAGGACATTTTATTTTTTTATTGCCAAAATTATTTCCATAATTTTAAGGATTTCCTCAAAATTAATAGCATTTTGTAAACAAAGTATCTGGATCTCCCCTAATAATTTAATAACTATTCCATTTCATTGTCTCTCATATACGTTTTATAAAATTTGTAAAACATGACATTTTCCTGTCAATTAACATGGTCTCTGAGATCACCCTCGCTTTCGTATTGTATTCCATGGCTACAATGTAATAGTTTTGTAATAGTTTTTCTTGTTATGCATTATGAAGAATCTTGGGGAAAAACTCACAACTTGTGTGTATATAGGATTTTCCCCCCTTTCTTTTGGGTTACTTCTTAGAATGCAACTTGGATCATATATCAATAGTACCAAGGGACAAGGCTAACTCGACAGTTTTCGTCCTATATTGTCAACCCAATTTTATAAAGATTTTTTATTTTTACTCTAAAATTAACCTTCACTATATTCCAACTGGCAAAGCATATTATAAAGAAACATAAATTTCTAGGTGAGTCACTAGGAGATATACAAAGGGACATAAAACTTGTAGAAGAGTTACTCACGTAACTATATTTATTCAGATCCATTGCAGCCCCAGATCCCAGGCTCTGGTGTAAGAGCTACTTTATCAACCTGGTATATGGAGCTATTTTATCACCGAGGAATCTTTATGGCTTCATGCATGCAGGAGGAGATGGGTCAGCTGGCCCTTTCTGAAACAACCATTGTTCCTATGTATTTAACTCAAAGTAATCAATATTCCAGTTTGGTGTTTGGGAGATGGCATGTCCTTCACTCCTTTACTGATAAATGACTATATAGATACAGTAATTTTCAGGCAAGAAATTTGGCACCTTTAGAGAGACTGTTGATTTTACCAAGTAAACAAATATAAACATATATTTATTTCTATATCAACTTATTTACAAACATATACTCATGCGATCTCCAAAGATAAAAAAATTAAATCCAAAAATTAACTGTGATACAATAGTTTCACATACCTGGAGACTGTTTTTTCACTTTGCTTTTTTTTAGTCTGAATATTTTCTTTTCTTCAAATAAGGAGCAGAAGAATGTAGAGCAGACACTATTAGGGAGCAGCAGCCATCGAGATCCAGGTTGGCAGGTCCCTGCAGTACTTTGGAAGTAGCAGCACCTAGGGATTGTGGAAGAGAGGCTGGTTGAGGCATTTATCCTGAGCCTGCAGGTTGTGTTCTCGGGTATCTAACAGAACTCAGCCAATTTGTTATAGTTTAAACCTGTTTTATTCCCATGAACATTGACATAATTTGATGATAGGGTAATTTCATCAATATTCTACTTCCATATTCTCTTTCAGACACATTAAGTGAATTGGTTTAACCCTCATCTAGATAAAGTAAAAAGTGTATAACTTCTTGTATAAGGTGTAAGAAAGGGGTCCAGTTTCAGTTTTCTGCATATGGCTAGACTTAAACTTCCACGCTATAATAGTGGGAGACTTTAACACCTCACTGTCAATATTACACAATATTGTAATTTGATCAATGAGACTGAAAATTTACAAGGATATTCAGGACTGGAACTCAGCTCTGGACCAAGCGGACCGAATAGACATCTACAGAACTCTCCACCCCAAATCAACGGAATGTACATTCTTTTCAGCAACACGTAACCCTTATTCTAAAATTGACCACATAATTGGAAGTCAGACACTCCTCAGCAAATGCAAAAGGGCAGAAATAATAGCAAACAGTCTCTGAGACCACAGTGCAATCAAATTAGAACTCCGGGTTAAGGGACTCACTCAAAACTGTACAACTACATGGAAACTGAACAACCTGCTCCTGAATGAATACTGGGTAAGTAACGAAATTAAGGCTTAAATAAATTGTTTGAAACCAGTGAGAACAAAGACATAACATATCAGAAGATCTGGGACACAGCTAAAGCGGTGTTTAGAGGAAAACTGATAGCACTAAATGCCCACATTAGAAAAGGGGAAAATTCTAAAATTGACACACTAACATCACAATTAAAAGAAATAGAGAAGCAAGAGCAAACAAATTCAAATGACAGCAGAAGACAAGAAATAACCAAGATCAGAGTTTAACTGAAAGAGATGGAGACATGAAAAACCCTTCAAAAAAATCAGTGAATCCAGGAGCTGGTTTTTTGAAAAGATTAACAAAATAGACAACTAGCAGACAAATAATGAAGAAAAGAGAGAAGAATCAAATAGACACAATAAAAAATGATAAAGGAGATATCACCACTGATCCCACAGAAATACAAATTCGCATCAGAGAATACTATAAACATCTCTGTGCAAATAAACTAGAAAACCCGGAAGAAATGGATAAATTCCTGGACACATACACTCTCTGAAGACTAAACCAGGAAGAAGTCGAATCCCTAAATAGACCAATAACAGGTTCTGAAATTGAGGCAGTAATTAATAGCCTACAAAAAAAAAAAACAAAAAAAAACCCAGGACCAGACAGATTCACAGCCAAATTCAACCAGAGGTACAAAGAAGAGTTGGTACCATTCATTCTGAAACTATTCCAAACAACAGAAAAAGAGGAACTCCTCCTTAACTCATTTTATGAGGCAAGCATCATCCTGATTCCAAAACTTGGCAGAGACACAACAAAAAAACAAAATTTCAGGCCAATATCCCCAATGAACATTGATGTGAAAATCCTCAATAAAATACTGGAAAACTGAATCCAGCAGTACATCAAAAAGCTTATCCACCAGGATCAAGTTGGCGTCATCCCTGGTATGCATGGTTGGTTCAACATATGCAAATAAATAAATGCAATCCATCAAATAAACAGAACGAATGACAAAAACCACATGATTATCTCAATAGATGCAGGAAAGGCTTTCAATAAAATTCAACACCCCTTCATGCTAAAAACACTCAATAAATTAGGTATTGATGGAATATATCTCAAATTAATAAAAACTATTTATGGCAAACACATACCCAGTGTCACACTGAATGGGCAAAATCTGGAAGCATTCCCTTTGAAAACCATCACGAGACAAAAAATGCCCTCTCTCACCACTCCTGGGCAACATAGTATTGGAAGTTCTGGCCAGGGCAATTAGGCAAGACAAAGAAATAAAGGATATTCGAATAGGAAGGGAGGAAGTCCAGTTGCCTCTGTTTGCAGATGACATAATTGTATACTTAGAAATCCCCATCATCTCCACCCAAAAACTCCTTAAGCTGATAAGCAACTTCAGCAAAGTCTCAGGATACAAAATCAATGTGCAAAAATCACTAGCATTCTTATACATCAATAATAGACAAACAGAGAGCCAAATCATGAGTGAACTCCCATTCACAATTGCTACAAAGAAAATAAAATACCTAGGAATACAACTTACAAGCAATGTGCAGGGCCTGTTAAAGGAGAACTACAAAAAGTGGGCAAAGGATATGAACAGACACTTCTCAAAAGAAGACATTTATGCAGCCAAAAGAAACATGAAAAAATGGTTATCATCACTGGCCATCAGAGAAATGCGAATCTCATACCAGTTAGAATGGCGATCATTAAAAAGTCAGGTAACAACAGGTGCTGGAGAGGATATGGAGAAATAGGAACACTTTTACACTGTTGGTAGGACTGTAAACTAGTTCAACCATTGTGGAAGACAGTGTGGCGATTCCTCAGGGATCTAGAACTACAAATACCATTTGATACAGCCATCCCATTACTGAGTATGTACCCAAAGGATTATAAGGCATCTTACTTTTTAAAGCTTTATAGATTTAATATTTATATTAGACCACAGATCAACTTAGAGAGATTTGTGGTTTTTAAGTGTATTATGTTTCAGTCAAAACATGTTATTTATCTACATATTAATTTTTCCACAATTCTCAGCAAATTTTTATGGAATCAAGCATAAACATCTTGCATAGATTTTCATATATTTATTTGTATTTATTTTGTTATTTGGTTTAAGCAAAATGTTTATTTAAAAATTTTTAAATGTAATTGTAGAATTAAGTGCAATGTATTTTGTTTTGGACTGTACTCTATGTTCTGCCACTTTTTCAGACTTGTTGACTTTTTCAATTAACTTTGAGTTTTTTTTTTCAATTAGGCTAAAAACTTCTAGATAAAAAGAAGGGAAAAAGAAAAAAATAACAATGAAAAGCCTAAAACAAACACACAAAAAATAATGATAATAATCATGTAATTGATCAAAATATTTAGTAACAAAAAAATCTTGGCCTGTATGATTTCAGTAGTATACTCAATCAATTATATAACGGAAAATAAAACTACCGCTATTACACAACCATTTAAGAACATGGAATAGGAAGGAACGTATCCCAACTTATGTTATTTAACTAACAAAACATTGATATCATGGTATGAGAATTTACACTAAATAATACATATCAGTGTCCATTATTAATATACATGCTTCATTCCCCCCTGGTAAAAGGCCACCTCTAGAAGTGTGAGTGGAGACCATCTGAGGAACAGTTGTGAGGTGCCTCTCTGCCGCAAGGTGTCAAATGAGACCATGTGGAAAACCTGGGCTTGCATTCCTGCCAGGCTGTAACCATGTGACAGCTCTCTTCCTCCACCAGTAAGGTGTCAGAGAAGATTGAGTAAAATAGAAGGTTTAAATAAGATCCAAAGTTAAAAGCGCAATAATTGAAATGCTCAGAGTACAATTGAAAATAGCTTCTTATACAAATAATAAGAAAATGACAACCTGAAAATCATGACTAACAGAGGTTGATAGTGGTGTTTAATTTCTCTGACAAGGATTTTAATAGAGATATCATAAAAATAACAGTGATTAATATTAAACACAGCTGAAATAAACAAATAGGAAGCCTCAACAAAGAAATAAAGCATGCCAATAAAGAAATAAAAAGTTGAAAACAGAATGAAATGGATATTTTAGAACTGCAAGATACATCACCCAAAATTAAAAAAAAATATATTGGCTGAGCTAAACTACTAAATTGTAATAATATAGAAAATAATCAGTGAACATGAAGATAGCACAATAGGTATTTTTTTCTTTCATTAATCAATAAAAGATAAAAAGTAAACTGAAAAAACAAATGAACAGAGACTCAGAAGTTTTGTGGAACTAAAACAAAAGACCTCATATCCATGTCATCAGAGCCTCAAAAACGAATAGAAATAGTAGAGGCTAAAAAAGTCAAAAGTAATTTAAGAAAATAATGGCTGACAACTTCCCAAATTTAGTTAAGTGTAAATAAATAAACCTATAGATTCAACAAGGTAGCCACCAAACTAGAGAACATCAAACAAGAAAGCACTTGGGAAATCTACACTACAACATATCATAATCAAATTTCTAAAAACTAAATACAACAAAGAAAGCAACAACAACAAAAAAAGACACCTTATATAAAGGGGATAAATTGCTTCACATGGATTTCATGGAAGCCATGGGAACTATGAAAATCATGGAAACCAGAAAGAACTGACACCACGTCTCTCAAGTGTAGAAATAAAAGAAATGTAAATCTTGATTTTGATTCCAGAGAACATATTCTTGAAGAATAAAGAGGAAATAAGGCATCTTAAATAAAGACAAATTAATACAATTTAGTACAAGCCATACAAATTGACAAGGAAGAAGTGTTCCTTTATAATTATATACATTGAAATATATATGTGATATTAGTGATATTTAATGATTAAGAGTTAAAATTTTAAATAAATAATATTAGCAGTAAAAAAATTAAATTTTCATTTACATTTGTATCAAAAATAGATAAAATACTTAGTATTTTTTTATGTTGTGTATGATTTCTATACCAAAAATTGTAAAAGTTAGCTGATAGAAATTTAAGAAGTACATAAATTGAATGAATTTCAATTTAACCTTTATATATTCAACAATCAATTTATAGATTTAACCAATTCCAATTTAATTTCAATATACTACTTAGTAAAAATTAACAAAAAGTATTTTAAGATTTATTTGACACACATCCCAAGCAATTTCATCAGGAGAATGAAGATATTTTTTAAACCAATGATGATGGAACAAGAATATATTCATATAAAATTTGTATCTTGTCCTCTACTTAATGACATTTATAAACTTAATTTCAGATAAGTTATGCATCTCATTCAAGAGTTAAAGTCTACGTATTTTATAAAATAAACAAACAAAAACATAGGGGACTATCTTCATGATGTGGGGTAGGAAAAATATCTGTCTAACAAGGCAAAGAAAAGAAAGCCATAAATAAAAAGGTGATAAACATTATTAAAAAAGACTAGTAGAAAGAGTTAACAAGTAATGGAATGACAATAAAATAAAAATGAGTGAATGTCTCAAACGACCCCTTAACAAATGTAATGAAGATATATAAATGGCCCACAAGCACATGCAAAACATAGTCAATAGCATTCCTCATTAGGAAAATGCAAATTGAAACCAAGTTGATATATAATTCCACATAACCACAATAGCTAATACTTTAAAAATAATAATAGCAAATGTTGTTAAAAGGTAGAGAAGCCAGGGTTCTCATATATATTCCCAGGTAAGGTAAATTGTACAATCAATTTGAAAAATAGTCTGCTGATTTCTTATAAGTTAAATATAGGTCTTTCCTTTGAGCAATTCAACTCTTAGACAATGAAAAACAAAAATAGACAACATGTTGACAAAAGTACTTAAAAAAAGAATTTTTATAGGAGGTTCATTCATAATAGCTCCAAACTGGAAACAGCTCACCAACATGAGAATGAACTGATCAATATAATTATATTCGTAGAACACTGTTCACAAATAAAGATAAAAGTGTTTTGCACATTTCCTTGTTCCCCTCTCCAATTGTCTTATATGAAACAGTTCTTCTGATTTTTATCACCATGAATTAGTATTGTGGAGAGATATTAAAGACACATTGAAATACGAAAGGCAAGAAGACAAATTAATAAGTTTTGGAGTAGCTAAAAGAGAAATGAGGATATCAACTAAGTGCCAATAAAAAAGAATTAAAAGAAATAAAAAATAAATCTGGAGAGACTGGATGGAACGCAAACCGTAGAGTATAAGATGTTGAGTACTTTTACAAAAAAAGAGAGAGAAATTTTGCCCATGTTTTATTTTATTTTTTTTATTTTTATTTTTTTTTTGAGACGGAGTCTTGCTCTGTCGCCCAGGCTGGAGTGCAGTGGCGCGATCTCGGCTCACTGCAACCTCCGCCTCCCGGGTTCACGCCATTCTCCTGCCTCAGCCTCTCCGAGTAGCTGGGACTACAGGCGCCCGCCACCACGCCCGGCTAATTTTTTGTATTTTTGGTAGAGACGGGGTTTCACCGTGGTCTCGATCTCCTGACCTCGTGATCCGCCCGCCTCGGCCTCCCAAAGTGCTGGATTACAAGCGTGAGCCACCGCGCCCGGCCTTGCCCATGTTTTATACCTGTAAAACATGATACAAACATACCTATGTGATAAAATATTCTGTCAGTAGAAAATATTTTTTTTTGACTTGAGTATTTAAGATCTCTTGATCTGCCTTTGTCTTTGTTGATAAATAAAGCTCACATGTAATGTGGTTATGGGAAGTGAGGGCAAAATTCTACTTTTGGGCAAGAGATTGATTACATATTTCATAGAATTTTTTTAACCAGATGATAGACTGGTTAGTAAAGTATCATTACTTTGTAAATATTTCTGAAAATATTTAATTTATTTTCAGTTTCTGAAACTATCTGAACAAAACTCAGAATGTATCTTAACATCAGAAAGAAACCCTCTGGGCTAAAAGAAGTAATATTGCTAGTGGTCAGAAAAGACATCGGTTTCTCTTGGAGGAAATGAGATTTGAATATGGACATTTAGCAAGTGAGACAACAAAATAAAGTATTGAGAACATTTTAAAGAGGGAAAAGAACAGATAAAATACCCTTTACAAAAGACATGAACAGACACTTCTCAAGAAGACTTACAAATGAAAAATTGCTCAACATCACTAATTTTCAGAGAAATGTATATCAAACCCACCATGAGATACCATCTCACACCAGTGAGAATGGCCATCACTAAAAAGTCGAAAAATACCAGATGCTGGGGAGGTTTCAGTGAAAAGGAAATACTTCTTATACATTGTTGGTGGGAATCCCATTACTAGCAACCCCATTACTAGGTGTATACCCAAAGGAAAATACGTCATTCTACCAAAAAGACACATGCAAATGTATGCTCACTGCAGCACTGTTTACATTAGCAAAGGCAAAGAATCGATCTAGGGGCCCATCGATGGTGGAGTGAATAAAGAAATTATGGTGCTTGTACACCGTGGAATACTATGCCTCAGGGTATCTGCAAATACAGATCCTATAGTAAACACACAAAAAATATTTTTAGAAAGGATTCCAAGTATATCACTGACACTCTGTGTCAAAACACAGAGGAAGACAGCAAGAGAGGAGGAAAGGAACAAAGAATCTGCAAAACATCCCCCTTCCAAATGAACAAAATGGCACTAGTTTTGCTTATCAATAATTAATTTGAATGTAAATGGATTAAAGCTTCCAACAAAAAGACATAGAGTGGCTGAATGAATCTTACCAAAAAAAAGACCTAACTATGTATTACTTCAAAAGACCTACTTCAACTTTAAAGATACATATAGAATAGAACTGAAGATATGAAGAGATATCCTATGCAACTGACATTAAGACAAAAATGGAAAAGGAGATAAAGGTCATTGCAAAATCATAAAGAGTCAATTCATTAAGAGGATATAATAATTGTAAATATATATGCATTCAACATTGTAGCATTTAAATAGATAAAGCAAATATTTCAGAGAATCAGACTGCAGTACAATAATGGTAGGAGACTTTTAATACCCCAATTTTAATAATGGGCAACTTGGCCAGGCGCGGTGGCTCACGCTTGTAATCCCAGCACTTTGGGAGGCTGAGGCGGGCGGATCACGAGGTCAGGAGATCGAGACCACGGTGAAACCCCGTCTCTACTAAAAATACAAAAAATTAGCCGGGCGTGGTGGTGGGCACCTGTAGTCCTAGCTACTTGGAGAGGCTGAGGCAGGAGAATGGTGTGAACCCGGGAGGCGGAGCTTGCAGTGAGCCGAGATTGCGCCACTGCACTCCAGCCTGGGCGACAGAGCGAGACTCCGTCTCAAAAAAAAAAAAAAAAAAAAAGAATAATGGGCAACTCATCAAGATATAAAATCAGTAAGAAAATACTGGACTTGAATTACATTTAGAACAAATGAAACTAATTGAGATTTACACATACCAAAATGTATGTGTTGCAACAAACATAATTCTTAGAGGAAAGTTTATGAAAATAAATGCCTACATTAATAAAATATCTCTAATAAACAAAATAATGTTAGACAACTAGAAAAGGAACAAACCAAGCCCAAAGTTAGCCAAAGGAAGAAAAGAACAAAGATCAGAGCAGAAATTATTGAAATAGAGAAAAAACAAAAACAATAGAAAATTTTAAAATACAGTTAATTTTTTGAAAAGATAAGCAAAATTTATAGACATTCAGCTAGACTAAGAAAAAAAGAGAGTGGATTCAAACAAATGAAATGAGAAATGAAAGAGGAGACATTACAAACGATACCACAGAAATACAAAGCATCACAAGAAATTACCATGGAAAATTATGTACCCACAAATTGGATAATATGGAAGAAATAGATGAATTCCCAGACACATGTCTTCTAACCAGAACTAAATGAGGAAGAACTAGAAATTCAAAACAGACCAAAAATGAGTAAGAAGATTAAATCAGTAATTAAAAATTCTTCCAACAAAAACCAGCTCAGAACTGATGTTTTTATGGTAGAATTCCACCAAACATCTAAAAAAGAAGTAACATTGGTTCTTCTCAAACTCTTCAAAAAACAAAAGAGGATAAAATATTTTCAAAGTCATGCTCTGAGGACACCTTTGTTCTGACACCAAAGCCAAAAAAGAACACTTTAAAACTAGAAAATCAAATTTTAATATTCATCATGAACATAAATTCAAAAGTGCTTAATAAATTACTAGGAAACCAAATTCAACAGAAAATTAAGAGGATCATTAACTATGGTTAAGTGAGATTTTTCCCTGTGATCCAAGGCTGATTCAGAATATGCAGGTATATAAATGTAATTGCCACATTAACAGAACAAATGTTAAAAAACTACGATTATCTCAATAGGTGCAGGAAAAGAATTTGAAAAATTCAATATCCTTTCATAATAAAAATATTCAAAAAATAGGCCATGAAGGAAGGTATCTACATATAATTAAAGTCAAATATAAAAAGCTGAGAGCCTCTATCATATTGAAAGGTTAAAAGGTGAAAGTGTTTCCTCTAGTGTCAGGAAAAGACAAAGAGACAAAGATGCCCACTCTCACCACTTGTATTCAACATAGTCCTGGAGGTCTTAGCAAAAGCAACTAAGCAGAAGAAAGAAACAAAAAGCAACCAAATAAGAAAGAAGTAATTTTTTTTTGCTGTTTGCTAATGATGTCATTTTACACATAGAATATTCTAAAGACACCTCCAGCAAATTTTTAGAACTTAGAATACAGTGAACTTTCAGGTTACAAATGCAACAGAAAAAAAAATAATTTGTATACACTAACAGTGAACTACCTGAAAAACAAATGAAGAAAACAATCCCATTTGCAACAACATCTAAAAAGCTAAGGGTAAATGGACACTAAGATGGAAGAATAGACACCGGGGATTATTAGAGGGGCAAGGGAGGGAGGTGGGCACAAGACTGGGTACTATGCTCAACACCTGGGTTATGGGATCAGTTGTACCCCAAACTTCAGCATCGTGCAATATACCAGTGCAACAAACCAGCGTATATACCCCAAATCTAAAATAAAAGTTGAAATAAAAATAGGAATAAATTTAAGCAAGGAAGATCTGTATGTTGAATACTAAAAAACACTGATGAAAGAAATTGTAGATGACACAAGTAAATAGAAAGATATCTCATATTCATGTATTGAAATAATTAATATTTTTGAGTGCTCAATCAAACCACCCAACCAACGTGATCTACAGATTTAATGCAATCCCTATGAAAATTCCAATGACATTTTCTTTTCACAGAAATAGAAAATACTATGAAACTTGTATAGAACCAAAAAATCTTAATAGACAAAGCAGTCTTCAGCAAAAGAAAGCTGGAGGCCTCACACTACCTGAACTTTAAAAATGCTACAAAGCAATGGTAACAAAAAGAGCATGGTACTGGCATAAAAACAGCCAGCAACCAAAAGAATGTGACAGACAGCCCAGAATTAAACCTACACATTTACAGCCAATTGATATCAACAAAGTGTCCAAAGGAAAGGATAATATTTTTTTTAAAAAGTTTTAATGTATTTTAAGTTCAGGGGTACCTGCGCAGGTTTGTTACATAGGTAAACTTGTTTCATGGGGGTTCGTTGTACAGATTATTTCATCATTATCATAATTAGTCCCCATTAGTTATTTTTCTTGACATCTCCCTCCTCCCATCCTCCACCCTTTAAGAGGCCCCAGTGTGTGTTGTTTCCCTCTGTGTGTCCATGTGTTTCCATCATTCAGCTCTCACTTATAAGTGATGACATGTAGTATTTGGTTTTCTGTTCCTGTGTTTATTTGCTAAGGATAATAGCCTCCAGCTCCATCTATGTTGCTGTAAAGAACATGATTTTGTTCTTTTTTGTGGCTGCCCAGTACTCCGTGGTGTATATGTACCACATTTTCTTTAACAAGTCTGTCACTGATGGGCATTTAGGTTGATTCCATGTCTTCGCTATTGGGAATAGTGCTGTGATGAACATACAAATGAAGCAGGTGACTTCACTGTAGAACAATTTATACTCCTTTGGGTATACACCTAATATAGAGATGGCTGGGTGGAATGCTATTTCTGTTTTTAGGTCTTTGAGGAATGCCACACTGTTTTCCACAATGGTTGAACTAATTTATCATTAACCTACCAACAGTGTATAATCGGTGCTTTTTCTCTGCAACCTTGCTAGCATCTGTAATTTTTTGACTTTTTAATAATAGCCGTTCTAACTGGTGTTAGATGGTGTCTCATTGTGGTTTTGATTTGCATTTCTCTAATGATCAGTGATGCTGAGCTTTATTAAATATGATTGTCAGCTGCATGTACATCTTCTTTTGAAAAGCATCTGTTCTTGTCCTTTGCCTACATTTTTATGGGGTTATTTGTTGTTTTCTCGTAAATTTGTTTCAGTTCTTTATAGATGCTGGATATTAGACCTTTGTCAGATGCATAGTTTGCAAAAATGTTCTCCCATTTTGTAGGTTGTCTGTTTATTCTGCTGAGAGTTTATTTTGCTGTGCAGATGCTCATTAGTTCAATTAGATTCCATTTGTCAATTTTTGCTTCTGTTACAAATACTTTTCGCATCTTCATCATGAAATATTTGCTCATTCCTATGTCCTGAATGGTATTACCTAGGTTGTTTTCCAGGGTGTTTATAGTTTTGGGTTTTACATTTAAGTCTTTGATCCATCTTGCATTAATTTTTATATATGGTGTAAGAAATGGGTCCAGCTTTAATCTTCTGCATATAGCTAGCCAGTTATCCCAGCACTATTTACTGAATAGGGAATCCTTTACTCATTGTTTATTTTTGTCAGGTTTGTCAAAGAGCAGATAGTTGTAGTGTCTAGTCTAATTTCTGGGTTCTCTATTCTGTTCCATTGTTCTATGTGTCTGTTTTTGTACCACTACCATGCTCTTTTGGTTACTGTAACCTTGCAATATAGTTTGAAGTCAGGTAGCATGATACCTCCAGCTTTGTTCTTTTTGCTTAGGATTGTCTTGAGTATATGGGCTCTTTTTTGGTTTCATTTGAATTTTCTGCATATTGCTAGTCAGTTCTCCCAGCACCAATTATTAAATAGGGAATATTTTTCCCATTGCTTGTTTTTGTCAGGTTTGTCAAAGATCAGATGGTTGTAGGTGTATGGTCTTATTTCTGGGTTCTCTATTCTGTTCCATTGGTCTATGTGTCTGTTTTTGTACCAGGATCTATGCTGTTTTGGTTACTGTAGCCCGGTATCATAGTTTGAAGTTAGATCACGTGATGCCTCCAGCTTTTTTCTTTTTTCTTAGGATTGCCTTGGCCTTTTGAGCTTCTGTTTGGGTTCCATATAATTTTTAAAATAGTTAGTTTTTTTTTTTTAGTTCTGTGAAGAATGTCAATGATAGCATTGACTCTGTAAATTGCTTTGGGCAATATGGTCATTTTAATTATTTTGATTCTTACTATTCATGAGCATGGAATTTTTTTTCATTTGCTTGTGTCATCTATAATTCCGTTAAGCAGTGGTTTGTAGTTCTCCTTGTTGAGGTCTTTCACCTCCCTTGTTAGCTGTATCCCTAGGTATTTTCTTCTTTTTGTGGCAATTGTGAATGGGAATGCATTCCTGATTTGGCTCTCGGCTTGACTGTTGTTGGTGTATTAAAATGCTGGTGACTTCTGCACATTGAGTTTGTATCCTGAGACTTTGCTGAAGTTGTTTATCAATGTAAGAAGCTTTTAGGCTGAGGCTATGGAGTTTTATAGATACAAGATCATGCCATCTGCAAACAGAGATAGTTTGACTTCCTCTCTTCCTATTTAGATGCCCTTTGTTTCTTTCTCTTGCCTGATTGTTTGGGCCAGAACTTCCAATACTTGTTGAATAGGAGTGGTGAGAGAGGGCGTCTTTGTCTTGTTCCAGTTTTTAAGGGGAATCTTCCAGTTTTAGCCCCTTTAGTATGATATTGGCTGTGGGTTTGTCATAGATGGCTCTTATTATTTTGAGGTATGTTTCTTCAATATCTAGTTTATTGAGAGTTTTTAACATGAATGGATGTTGAATTTTATTGAATGCCTTTTCTGCATCTATTGAGATAATCATGTGGTTTTTGTCTCAGTTCCATCTGTGTGATGAATCACATTTATTGATCTGTGTATGTTGAACCAACCTTGCATTCCAGGGATAATGCCTACTTGATCATGATGAACGAACTTTTTGATATGCTACTGGATTCAGTTTGCCAGTATTTTGTTAAAAATGTATAAACACCTCTATGCACATAAACTAGAAAATCTAGAAGAAATGGATGAATTCCTGGACACATACCCACCCTCAAGACTGAACCAGAAAAAAACTGAATCCCTGAACAGACCAAAAATGAGTTCTGAAATTGAGGCATTAATAGATAGCCTACTTAAACAAAATAGAGGGCATACATACCAAGCCCAGAGGTACCATCATATGTAATGGTGGAAAGCTGAAATCTTTTCTTCTACGATCAGGAACAAGAGAATGATGTTTACTCTTGCCACTTCTATTTAACACAGTACTTAAGTCCTAGTTAGAGGCTAGGAAAAAAAGGAAACAAAAATAAATAAAAATCATCCAAATCTGAAAGGAAGACGTAAAATTATCTCTGTTTGCAGATGACACGTATATAGAAAACCTCAAAGACTCCACTAATAAAACTGTTAGAGCTAGGAAATGAATTCAGTAAAAAGAAAAAATCAACATGCAAAAATTAGTTGTGTTTTTATATGCTGAAAACAAGCAGTCTATTCAACTAGTGGTGATGAGAAACAGTATATCCATATGCAAAATAGAGAAGTCAGGCTTTTACCTTACACCATGTAAAGATTAATTCAAGTAGATAAAAAACTTTAATATAAGAACCAAAATGCCAAAACTTAGAACAAAGGGAAAAATCATGACATTGTCTTTGGCAATAATTTTTTGTATGTAAAAACCAGAAGTATAGGCATTAAAAGAAGAAAAGAGATAAAATTTATTTCATCAAAATTAACATTTTGCACATCAAAGGACACTTTCAGAAAAGTAAAAAGGCAGCTCTCTCATAATGGGAAAAATAGTTGCAAAGTGCATAGCTGATAAGAAATTAAATCTACAATATATTTTAAAAACTTACAATGAAATAACAACAAAATAGACAACCCAACTGAAAAATAGGCAAAGAGCTTGAATAGGCATTTCTTAAAAAAGATAAGCATGTGACCAATAAGGATGTGAAAAAAGTTGTGCATCACTAATCATTAGGTAAATGCAAATCAAAACCTCGGTGAGATACCACTTTATACTTATTAAAATGGTTATTATTAAAATAAAGAAAATCAGAAACAGAAAGTATTGGGGAAGATGTGCAGAAATTGGAACTTCTGTGCATTGCTCCTGCAGCCACTGTGGAAACCAAATGGTACATCCTTTAAAAAGTGAAAGAATTATCATGTTATCCAGCAATTCCACTTCTTGGCATATGCACAAAAGAATTGAAAGCTTGAATTTGAACAGATGTTTGCATACCTATGTTTATAGCATCATTATTCACAATAATCAAAAGATAAAAAACGACCTAAATATTCCTTGATGGATGAAGGGAGAAACAAAATGTATACACATGCAATGGAACATTATATAACCTTAAAAAAGAATAAAATTCTGGTTCATGCTACAACATAGATAAAACTTAGATGAAGTGAAGCTACACATAAAAGGAAACATGCGACATACTAGAATATTCAAATTCATAGAGATAGAAAGATAACTTGACTGTTGTGAGACTCATTTCTCTGCCAAGCATCACCATGGCAACCACACAAGTTTGTCTCCTTTGGGTTTTCTAATAAAGGGTTCTTATTAGTCTCTAAGAATTTCCCCCAATTTATCTAATAGAATAAGCCTCCAATTAGCTACAGCTTCCAAGGGAATAAAATAAAGTTTTAACTCTTGCTAATGAGAGGCTATTTAATAAGACTCTGTGGGTGTTCAACTTTGACAAACTCATTAAAAGTTTTCATATCACAATCCCAGAAGCCTGTTTTAATGAGCCCCGAAACAGCATTCTTCCAATTAAGTCCCTTCTTTCCCATGCTTGGAGCAGAGAAACAGTTGCCTGTGATTAGTGATTTGCTGTCTTTGTTAGTGATCAACCCCATCTCCATTGCTATAAGGGAAAACAAAATAATTAAAGTTTTGTAGAGTTTATCAGTGCTTTAAGGGCAGTGGAAGTGCCCTTCAACTTCTGTGTACTAACTTTGTTAATGATCTGTTGAGTAATAGAAGACTCCAGAATCTTTCTTAAACATTTTTAGAATAAATATAAATTAACATATATGTATATATATAAAGGATATTATAATAAGTCCAACAAACCTAATAGTGGTTGAGAGAGATTTTGTGGCAACCTCTGAAAGCTAAAAAGTTGTTGAGATGCTATTAATTCTAGTCTCTCTTTGCTTCTTAAT
Organism: Hylobates moloch; assembly: GCF_009828535.3. Taxonomy (NCBI): domain Eukaryota; kingdom Metazoa; phylum Chordata; class Mammalia; order Primates; family Hylobatidae; genus Hylobates; species Hylobates moloch. The sequence goes on from NW_026652293.1 coordinate 80,154,851, forward strand.
ATTTTAATGTACAGGCATTTAAGAATATTATAAATAATAACCCACTAGATAATCTTTCAGACAATAATTTTATTTATATCTATATTTGTACAAAAAGGAGTGGGAGGTATTAAACCATTTTTTTTCTGAGATCATTTTCATCCCTAATTACTGCTGTAGTATATTACTGATAATATTTTACTTTCAATGATAGGTAGGCATGAGAGTGCTAAGGCATTGTAGATTAGTTTAAATCATGAGGACACTGATCCAAAGACTCAGAAGCTCATCTTCACACATTGATTCTCATAGCCACTCACTTAGATGCCTCCCTGAAGGAAATATATATGGTGATCAATGCCAGGCAAAAAGACCCTTTATTTTTATTTTGTGTTACTTTTTATTGATGCAAATATTTGTATACTTATGGGATGCCTGTGATATTATGTTACATGCATAGAATGTGTAATGATAATGTCATGGTATTTGGGATGTCTGTCACCTCGAGTATTTATCATTTCTAGGGTTTGGGACTAAAGTTCTGTCTTCTAGCTATTTTCAAGTGTATAATGCATTGTTTTTAAGTATAGTCACTGTACTCTGTTATTGAGCATTAGAACATATTCCTTCTATTTAATTGCATGCCTGTACCCACTAATCAACTTCTCTTCATCTCCTCCTACACACACTCTTCCCAGTATCTGGTATCTATCATTCTGTCTTCTAACTCCATGAGATCATCTTTTTTAGTTCCCACATATGAGTGAGAATATGTGATATTTGCAAAAGACCCTTTTAAAATCTCATTATTTTTTTCCGTTTTTCTCCAGTCCTCAATTTAGTTGCTTATGGAGCTTTTTTAAATATCCTGTGTTCCCTCTATGTGCTTTCTGCCTAAATTCACAGGCAAGCTCATGTCTTTATAGATGAGGCCACAGGAAGGCTCTCACGTTAAGAAGAAGGTAAAGGAAGGCCTCTCCATAAAAAAACAAACAAAAAAAAACAAGAAAAACAAACAAACAAACAAAAAAATACACACACACACACAAAAGAAAATTGTTTTATTTGTTTTGAAAGTTGTGTTTCAAACACTAGTTGGATAACTCAGTTTACCATGTCAAAATTCTATTTGTATTCATACTAAAATAGGCATGTAAGTGTTACAATTGCCTGTTATTATGGAAGCAAAGACTCTTTAAATATCCTTTAAGTGGTAGTTAAATTTTGGTTATCTAAAAAGTACATTTGAACTTGTCACCCAACATAAAATCTAAGAACTTAATAGCAATTTATATATAACATGTGGCCTCACCTTACCCCATTTCACTACTCCTACTGCCAAAATTTCCAGCATCCTAAACCCAGTGTTCCACATACTCTCATTCTCATGTTCGTTTAGCTTTATGTGAAACATCTTTTGTTTTGATTCTTTAATGATTCATAAAATTTTAGAAAGGCTATTGTGCAGCAGGTAATCTTCCTGAGCTTGCTTTATGGTATTAAGACTCATTCTATTTTTTATTGCTCAAATATATTGCTTTCAGCTATTGTAAAATATTCCATTTTGTGAATAAAGAAAAATTATTTATCATATTATTTAGACAGAAATTTTTTATATCTACCATAGAAACAAACCTTTTGAACATGCCTTTGTGTGACTCCTAGTATACTGGAAGAAGTTTCTTGGGTTCTATGGAGAGAAATAGAATGGTTGGACTGTTTGGAATGTAAAAGTCCAGTGTAAAACATGGTGCTGATTTCTTTTCCAAAGTGTTAATGTCGATTTTCATTCTAATCAGCAATGCTAAATTGTTTTGCTAATAAACATACTCAACAACATTCAGTATTGTTTGAGTTTTCTATTTTTTCTGCTGGAATGGGGATAAAATACTATTCTTGACAATTATGTCAGAAGTTTGCTGGCCATGTGTGTCCGTTTTTCTGTGAAATAACTGCTCATGTATTTTTCTTATTTTTCAGTGTATATATATATATATATATATGAAGCTGAATCAAATAATATTATTAAATATAGGTATATATTTGTTTAGTATACTGTTTCATCTTAATGTATAACTAGAATTTCCACATATCTGAGGTATCTATCAATGGACAAAATTTAAAATTTTTAACTTGGTCAAATTTGTCAATGATGTATTTATAGTTATTACTTTATATGACTTGCTTAAGAAATTGATGTCTGCTCATGAATATTTGCCTATAATTAAAACAAATATTTGTTATGTTTTCGATATGTGTTTTTAATACAGTTGAGGTAGATTTTTTTACATTATCAGTAGGAATTAAATTTAATATATCTCCCTATAAGTAATATTTTCTCAATAATTTTGTTAAAATTAGGTAGATTTACATTTGTTCAAAAGGTGGTATTATTTGAGGCAGCTTAAATGTAATAAAAATTAGTCACAATAATGTATAATGTCTTACATCCAAATGAAGCTTACTTCTGTTTTTGTAGCAGTGTTGGAAGTGTGGACATGTGCTGCTTGTTGGTGCAGCTTCAGGGACCTAGGAAGACAGAGTCTCTGCCTGGGTTTCCCTGGGACATCTCCATTGAACAGCTACAGTGAAAAATATAATGTGCAAGAAAGCACCCCAGGGAGGATTTCTCTTTTTCCTCCCTATCTTCCTGCCTTCCTCCTTCTGTCACTCCCTTTTTTTCTTTTGCTGAAATACCCATATTTCTTTTAAAAAACTTTTTAAATTTTTAAAAATCAAGCACCACATCAAAGAAAAAAAATTAAGGAACTACCGTGGATCCAAAAAATCTTGTTCCATATTTATCCACCCAACAAATCCACATACATTTAATGTTTGTGGAGTTTTGTTTTGTTTTGAGACAGAGTCCTGCTCTGTTCCCCAGTGCAGTGGCACGATCTCAGCTCACTGCAACCTCTGCCTCCCAGGTTCAAGTGATTCTCCTGCCTCAGCCTCCTGAGTAGCTGATTACAGGTACCCGCCACCATGCCTGGCTAATTTTTGTATTTTTAGTAGAGACGGGTTTCACCATGTTGGTCTGGCTGGTCTTGAACTCCTGACATTGTGATCTGCCTGCCTTGGCCTCCCAAAGTGTTGGGATTACAGGCGTGAATCACCGCACCCGGCCATTTGTTTAGAGATCTTATCACTTCTTCATTATACATAATCTTGAATTCATAGTTTTTCCTTTGTACTTAACCACAATACCTTATCACACAAGTACAATTAACAGTATTTCCACAATGTCATCTAATAGGACATCTGTAAGCACATTTCTTAATAATCTCAATAATCTCATGTCTTACAATTGACTTATTTGGATGAAGACACCCACACACACACACACACAAACTCCACATGTCGTACTTGGTTGGTACGCCAATTGAGGTTTTTAATTATATATGAATTTCCAGCCGGCACTCTGAGCAGCAGCCACATTCCTTCAATCTCCATAGAAGGTCACTCTGTCTATGTGTACACAGACTAGAAGTGCCAGAGAATAAAAATCACCAGCAGAGAAGCCCCCAAACAACCCCTGGTGAAAGTCAAGTTCTGTCTCCGCTCTCACTGGCAAGAATGATTCTCAAGAGTGTGCATTTTATATACTTTCTCAGAAGTGAGCTACAGGAATAGGTTGGATTTGCCCTCTGTAGTACCTTACTCAATAAACCACACTTTATTAACTTCCTTTCCTTCTCTGTATTAATTCTTTATAAATATAGACTTTTTCAGAAAAAGAAAAGCTGAGGGATTTCATCAACACCAGACCTGTCTTACAAGAAATGCTAGAGAGAGTTCTTCAACATGAAAGAAAAAAGTATTAATGAGCAATAGGAAAGCATTTGAAGGTACAAATCTCTCTGGTAATGGTAAGTACACAGGAAAAGACAGACTTTTATAATACTGTAATTGTGGTGTGTAAACTACTCATATCTTAAGTAGAAAGACGAAAAGATGAACCAATCAAAAATGATAACTACAAGAACAATAAGAGAAAATTGAAACAACAAGAAGTTACAAAGTGAAGGTATGAAGTTAAAGTGTAGAGGGGTTTTTTTTAAGTTCCTTTTTGCTTGCTTCTTGTTTGATTATGAAATCAGGGTTACGTTGGTCATGAATTTTAAATAATGGGAGATAAGATATTACTTGCAAAGCTCACAATAATTTGAAATTTAAAAATATATGACAAGCACAGGCAACTGAAGCAAAAATGGACAAATAAGATCACATCAATTTAAAAAGCTTCTGCATAGCATAGGAAACAATAAAGTGAAGAGAAAACCCACAGAACGAAAGAAAAAATTTTCAAACTACCCATCTGACAAGGGATTAATAACCAGAATATATAAGGAGCTCAAACAACTCTACAGGAAAAAAATGTATTAATCCAATTTAAGAGTGGGTGAAAGAGTTGAATAGGGAATAGGAACAGCTCCGGTCTCCAGCTCCCAGCCCCAGCGACACAGAAGACGGATGATTTCTGCATTTCTGCTTGAGGTACCGGTTTCATCTCACTAGGGAGTGCCTAACAGTGGGTGCAGGACAGTCGGTGAAGCGCACTGTGCGCGAGCCGAAGCAGGGCGAGGCATTACCTCACTCGGGAAGCGCAAGGGGTCAGGGAGTTCCCTTTCCTAGTCAAAGAAAGGGGAAACAGACGGCACCTGGAATATCGGGTCAGTCCCACCCCAATACTGCGCTTTTCCAACGGGCCTGGAAAACAGCACACTAGGAGATTGTGTCCCGCACCTGGCTCGGAGGGTCCTGTGCCCACGGAGTCTTGCTGATTGCTAGCACAGCAGTCTGAGATCAAGCTGCAAGGCGGCAGCGAGGCTGGGGGAGGGGCGCCCGCCATTGCCCAGGCTTGCTTAGGTAAACAAAGCAGCCAGGAAGCTCGAACTGGGTGGAGCCCACCACAGCTCAAGGAGGCCTGCCTGCCTCTATAGGCTCCACCTCTGGGGGCAGGGCACAGACAAACAAAAACTCAGCAAGAACCTCCACAGACTTAAAGGTCCCTGTCTGACTGACAGCTTTGAAGAGAGTAGTGGTTCTCCCAGCACGCAGCTGGAGATCTGAGAACGGACAGACTGCCTCCTAAAGTGGGTCCCTCACCCCTGAGCAGCCTAACTGGGAGGCACCCCCCCAGTAGGGACAGACTGACACCTCATTCAACCGGGTACTCCTCTGAGACAAAACTTTCAGACGAACTATCAGACAGCTGAATTTGTGGTCTCACGAAAATCCGCTGTTCTGCAGCCACCGCTGCTGACACCCAGCCAAACAGGGTCTGGAGTGGACCTCTAGTAAACTCCAACAGACCTGCAGCTGAGGGTCCTGTCTGGTAGAAGGAAAACTAACAAACAGAAAGGACATCCACACCAAAATCCCATCTGTACATCTCTATCATCAAAGACCAAAAGTAGATAAAACCACAAAGATGGGGAAAAAACAGGACAAAAAAACTGGAAACTCTAAAAAACAGAGCACCTCTCCTCCTCCAAAGGAACGCAGTTCCTCACCAGCAACGGAACAAAGCTGGATGGAGGATGACTTTGATGAGTTGAGAGAAGAAGGCTTCAGACGATCAAACTACTCTGAGCTACGAGAGGAAATTCAAAACAATAGCAAAGAAGTTAAAAACTTTGAAAAAATATTAGAAGAATGGATAACTAGAATAACCAATGGAGAGAAGGGCTTAAAGGAGCTGATGGAGCTGAAAGCCAAGTTTCGAGAACTACGCGAAGATTGCAGAAGCCTCAGTAGCAGATGCGATCAACTGGAAGAAAGGGTATCGCTGATGGAAGATGAAATGAATGAAATGAAGAGAGAAGGGAAGTTTAGAGAAAAAAGAATAAAAAGAAATGAACAAAGCCTCCGAGAAATTTGGGACTATGTGAAAAGACCAAACCTACGTCTGATTGGTGTACCTGAAAATGATGGGGAGAATGGAACCAAGTTGGAAAACACTCTGCAAGATATTATCCAGGAGAACTTCCCCAATCTAGCAAGGCAGGCCAGCATTCAGATTCAGGAAATACAGAGAACGCCACAAAGATACTCCTCGAGAAGGGCAACTCCAAGACACATAATTGTCAGATTCACCAAAGTTGAAATGAAGGAAAAAATGTTAAGGGCAGCCAGAGAGAAAGGTCGGGTTACCCACAAAGGGAAGCCCATCAGACTAACAGCTGATCTCTCAGCAGAAACTCTACAAGCCAGAAGAGAGTGGGGGCCGATATTCAACATTCTTAAAGAAAAGAATTTTCAACCCAGAATTTGCTATCCCGCCAAACTAAGCTTCATAAGTGAAGGAGAAATAAAATACTTTACAGACAAGCAAACGCTGAGTGATTTTGCCACCACCAGGCCTGCCCTAAAAGAGCTCCTGAAGGAAGCACTAAATATGGAAAGGAACAACCGGTACCAGCCACTGCAAAAACATGCCAAATTGTAAAGACCATCGAGGCTAGGAAGAAACAATAGCAACTAACGAGCAGAATAACCAACTAACATCATAATGACAGGATCAGATTCACACATAATAATATTAACGTTAAATGTAAATGGGCTAAATGCTCCAATCAAAAGACACAGACTGGCAAACTGGATAAGGAGTCAGGACCCATCAGTGTGCTGTATTCAGGAAACCCATCTCACGTGCAGAGACACACATAGACTCAAAATAAGGGGATGGAGGAAGATCTATCAAGCAACTGGAAAACAAAAAAAGGCAGGGGTTGCAATCCTAGTCTCCGATAAAATAGACTTTAAACCAACAAAGATCAAAAGAGACAAAGAAGGCCATTACATAATGGTAAAGGGATCAATTCAACAAGAAGAGCTAACTATCCTAAATATATATGCACCCAACACAGGAGCACCCAGATTCATAAAGCAAGTCCTGAGTGACCTACAAAGGGACTTAAACTCCCACACAATAATAATGGGAGATTTTAACACCCCACTGTCAACATTAGACAGATCAACGAGACAGAAAGTTAACAAGGATATCCAGGAATTGAACTCAGCTCTACATAAAGTGGACCTAATAGACATCTACAGAACTTTCCACCCCAAGTCAACAGAATATACATTTTTTTCAGCACCACACCACACCTATTCCAAAATTGACCACATAGTTGGAAGTAAAGCTCTCCTCAGCAAATGTAAAAGAACAGAAATTATAACAAACTGTCTCTCAGACCACAGTGCAATCAAACTAGAACTCAGGATTAAGAAATTCACTCAAAACCGCTCAACTACATGGAAACTGAACAACCTGCTCCTGAATGACTATTGGGTACATAATGAAATGAAGGCAGAAATAAAGATGTTCTTTGAAACCAACGAGAACAAAGATACAACATACCAGAATCTCTGGGACACATTCAAAGCAGTGTGTAGAGGGAAATTTATAGCACTAAATGCCCACAAGAGAAAGCAGGAAAGATCCAAAATTGACACCCTAACATCACAATTAAAAGAACTAGAAAAGCAAGAGCAAACACATTCAAAAGCTAGCAGAAGGCTAGAAATAACTAAAATCAGAGCAGAACTGAAGGAAATAGAGACACAAAAAACCCTTCAAAAAATTAATGAATCCAGGAGCTGGTTTTTTGAAAAGATCAACAAAATTGATGGACCGCTAGCAAGACTAATAAAGAAGAAAAGAGAGAAGAATCAAATAGATGCAATAAAAAACGAAAAAGGGGATATCACCACCGATCCCACAGAAATACAATCTACCATCAGAGAATACTACAAACACCTCTATGCAAATAAACTAGAAAATCTAGAAGAAATGGATAAATTCCTTGACAAATACACCCTCCCAAGACTAAACCAGGAAGAAGTTGAATCTCTGAATAGACCAATAACAGGTTCTGAAATTGTGGCAATAATCAATAGCTTACCAACCAAAAAGAGTCCAGGACCTGACGGATTCACAGCTGAATTCTACCAGAGGTACAAGGAGGAACTGGTACCATTCCTTCTGAAACTATTCCAATCGATAGAAAAAGAGGGAATCCTCCCTAACACATTTTATGAAGCCAGCATCGTCCTGATACCAAAACCTGGCAGAGACATAACCAAAAAAGAGAATTTCAGACCAATATCCTTGATGAACATTGATGCAAAAATCCTCAATAAAATACTGGCAAACCGAATCCAGCAGCACATCAAAAAGCTTATCCACCATGATCAAGTGGGCTTCATCCCTGGGATGCAAGGCTGGTTCAACATACGCAAATCAATAAATGTAATCCAGCATATAAACAGAACCAAAGACAAAAACCACATGATTATCTCAATAGATGCAGAAAAGGCCTTTGACAAAATTCAACAACCCTTCATGCTAAAAACTCTCAATAAGTTTGGTATTGATGGGACGTATCTCAAGATAATAAGAGCTATCTATGACAAACCCACAGCCAATATCATACTGAATGGGCAAAAACTGGAAGCATTCCCTCTGAAAACTGGCACAAGACAGGGATGCCCTCTCTCACCGCTCCTATTCAACATAGTGCTGGAAGTTCTGGCCAGAGCAATCAGGCAGGAGAAGGAAATAAAGGGTATTCAACTAGGAAAAGAGGAAGTCAAATTGTCCCTGTTTGCAGATGACATGATTGTATATCTAGAAAACCCCATTGTCTCAGCCCAAAATCTCCTTAAGCTGATTAGCAACTTCAGCAAAGTCTCAGGATACAAAATTAATGTACAAAAATCACAAGCATTCTTGTACACCAATAACAGACAAACAGAGAGCCAAATCATGAGTGAACTCCTATTCACAATTGCTTCAAAGAGAATAAAATACCTAGGAATCCAACTTACAAGGGATGTGAAGGACCTCTTCAAGGAGAACTACAAACCACTGCTCAATGAAATAAAAGAGGATACAAACAAATGGAAGAACATTCCATGCTCATGGGTTGGAAGAATCAATATCGTGAAAATGGCCATACTGCCCAAGGTCATTTATAGATTCAATGCCATCCCCATCAAGCTACCAATGACTTTCTTCACAGAATTGGAAAAAACTACTTTAAAGTTCATATGGAACCAAAAAAGAGCCTGCATCGCCAAGTCAATCCTAAGCCAAAAGAACAAAGCTGGAGGCATCATGCTACCTGACTTTAAACTATACTACAAGGCTACAGTAACCAAAACAGCATGGTACTGGTACCACAACAGAGACATAGATCAATGGAACAGAACAGAGCCCTCA
>NW_026652293.1:80169058-80268578 GCF_009828535.3 Hylobates moloch
AATGTGGCACATATACACCATGGAATACTATGCAGCCATAAAAAACGATGAGTTCGTGTCCTTTGTAGGGACATGGATGAAACTGGAAAACATCATTCTCAGTAAACTATCGCAAGGACAAAAAACCAAACACCGCATGTTCTCACTCATAGGTGGGAATTGAACAATGAGAACTCATGGACACAGGAAGGGGAACATCACACTCCGGGGACTGTTGTGGGGTGGGGGGAGGGGGGAGGGACAGCATTAGGAGATACACCTAATGCTAAATGACGAGTTAATGGGTGCAGGAAATCAACATGGCACATGGATACATATGTAACAAACCTGCACATTGTGCACATGTACCCTAAAACCCTAAAGTATAATAAAAAAAAAAAAGAAAAAAAAAAGAGTTGAATAGACATTTCTCAAAAGAAGACATACAAATGGCAAACAGGTATATGAAAAGGTGCTCAACATGTTGATCATAAGAAACGTGTAAATTAAAACTACAGTGAGATATCATCTCACCCCAGGGAAAATGACTTTCATACAAAAGAAAGGCAATACCAAATTATGCCAGAATGTGGAGAAAAGGGAGCCCTCCTCCACTGCTGGTGGGAATGTGAATTAGTACAACCACTATAAAGGACAGTATGGAGGTTCCTCAAAAAACTACAAATAGAGTTACCATATGATTCAGCAATTCCACTGTTAGGCATACACCCAAAAGAAAGGGAACCAGTATATTGAAGAGATATCTGCACTCCATGTTTATTGGAGCAGTATTCATTTTGCAAGCAAACTGTGTCTATCAGCAGATGAATGGATAAAGAAAATGTGGTACATATACACAATGAAGTACTATTCAGCCATAAAAAATAATGAGATCCTGTCATTTGCAACAACATGGATGGAACTGGAGGTTATTATATTAAATGAAATAAGCCAGACACAGAGAGACAGACTTCAAATGTCCTCCCTTATTGGTGGGAGTTAAAAATTAAAACAATTGGGCTCATGGATATAGAGAGTAGAAGGATGGTTATCACAGGCTGAGAAGGGTAGTGGGGATGGCGATTAGGGAGAATAAGTGGGGATGTTTAATGGGTACAAAATATAATTAGAAAGCATGAATGCCTTAGTATTTGACAGCACAATGGAGTGACTATAGCCAATGATAATTGTGCATTTAAAAATAACTAAAAGTATAATTGGATTGTTTGTAACATAAAGGACAAATGCTTGGGATGATGGATACCTCAATTACCTGATATGATTATTATGCATTGCATGCATGTATCAAAATACCTCATGTACCTCACAAATATATACACCTACTATGTACTCACAAAAAGTAAAAATTAAAAATAAAAAGATCTAAAATTTTAATGTGGATAGCATGATTTGACTCCAGAATTCTACTGATTTCATTTGAAATTATCCCATGGGAACATACAATAAATGCCACACAATGTAATTTCCCAATAATAATATCTCTAATACTATAGATTCTAACACTTGTATGGTCCAAGTTTCAGAGTTGCTTGCACTGCATCCTGGATTGCGGTGAATCCTCTTTCTGTTATTGAAGTTACTCAAAGTCAGTATCTTTTTGTGTAACCCACTATATAGATCAAAATAATAATCCAGGTGTGGTATACGCTGCCTTCAAAACCCAAAAAGGTATACCAAGTATTGTCTGTCTGTCTGTCTATCTGTCGATCTGTCTATCTGTCTGTCTCTCATCTATCTGTTATCTATGTATCTATCTATGTATCTATCTATCTATGTATCTATCTATCTATCTATCATGTATCTATCTTTTGATGAGAGGGCAAGATGCAGTAATCTTTCCTTTGCTTTGGATATGCCGTGAGACTTTAAGTGGCATGCAACTTCCTACAAACTTTATTTTTGTGGAAGACCGCTGATATTGGTAAGGTATATCTTGCACCTTTGGATAACAAATCTATTACAATGTCTCCATTGTGCTAGCTATTTCTTACAGCTCAGTCCGATTAGCATATTGTCATCTAAATTTAGTACGTTTTTTTTTATGCAGCATGTCCAGGTAGCTTGTATTTCTTTCACTTACATCATGACAGAGGACAGGAGGATAAGCATAGACCGAGGTATTATAAATAGAAGATGTCTGATCCTTACGAATGTGAGTTGTTCTTGATATTCTTTCCTCAGAGTGATAGAAAAGAGCTCATTTACCAAATCAATAGTAGGTGCATGAGACCATCTTAACTTGCTCTAGAAAAGATACTGAGTCTAACATAGGAACTTCTACTTACTGGAGTTTCAGGAATTGTGTGGGTTTCGAAGAGGTTAAAGTAGTAAATTAACAGAAATACAATGGAAATCACCACATCTTAGTCACCTAGATAAACATACTTCAAAAGAAATATAATATGCCACCTAGGTAATTTAAAAATATACTAGTGACCACAGTTTTAAAAGTTAAGATGAAATGTTAAATTATTTTTTAAATGATTGCACCTTTTATCTTAGACACAGTGGGTACATGTGCGTGTTTGTTACATGGGGATATTTCATCACGCTGAGGTTTAGGGTATAGATCCCATCACCCAGGTGGTGAGCATAGTATCTCAGAGGTAGTTTTGCAACCCACACTCCCCTCTCTTCCTTCCCTGTTTGGTAGTCCAGTGTCTACTGTTTCCATCTTTACATCCTTGAGTACCCAAAGTTTAGCTCCCACTTATAAGTGAGAACATGCAGTATTTGGTTTTTTGTTACTGCATTAATTCACTTAGGATTATGGCCTCCAGTTGCATCCATGTTGCTGAAAATGACACGATTTTGTTCTTTTTTATGGCTACATAGTACTCTGTGGTGTTTATGTGCTACACTTTCTTTATCCAATCCACCACTGATGGGCATGTAGGTTGATTCCTTGCTATTGGGAATAACACTGCAATGAATGTATGAGTAATCCGTCTTTGGGGTAGAACAATTTCTTTTCTTTTGGATGTATCCCCAGTAATAGCATTCCTGGGTCAAGTAGCAGCCCTGTTTTAAGTTCTTCCAGAAATCTCCAAACTGCTTTCCACAGTGGCCCAACTATAATTTACATTCCCACCAACAGTGTATGTGTTCCTTTTCTCCACAGCTTCACTGGTATTTGTTATCATTTGACTTTATTAATGGTCCTTTTGACTGAACTGGTGTGAGATGGTCTCTCATTTAGGTTTTGATTTGCATTTCTCTGATAATTAACAATGATGACCGTTTTTTCATGTTTGTTGGCTGCTCGTATGCCTTCTTTTGAGAAATGTATGGTCATGTGCTTTGCCCACTTTTTAATGTGGTTATTTAATGGGGTTTTGCTTGTTGACTTAAGTTCCGTATAGAATCTGGATGTTAGACCTTTGTTGGATGCACATTTTGCTAATATCTTCTCCCATTCTGTAGATCGTTTACTCTGCTGATAATTTCTGTTGCTGTGCAGAAGCTCTTTAATTAGGTCTAGCTTCTCAATTTTTGTTGCAAATGTTTTTGGGAAATTAGCCAAAAATTATTTGCCAAGGCTGATATCAAGAACGGCATTTCCTAAGTTTTCTTCTAGAATTTTCTTACATTTAAGTCTTTAACCCACCTCGAGTTAATTTCTGTATATGCTGAAAGGTAGCTCTCTCTGCTGTGGCCTCTGCCTGAGGGAGCGCTGTAGCCCGAAACATCTAACAGAAGAAATGCAGGCAAGGTGCTAGTAATTGGATGGGCCTCCTCTGAGGCTCAGGAGTGGTCCCAGGAGGAGTCCTCTCTCTCCACCCCCACCAGACAGCGTGTGCCTGCGAATGCCGGGAAATGCGAAGGAGCCAAGTGGCCGATCAAGAGCCAATCTACGGGCATTACTCTTAGGCGCCATCTACTGGATTACAGCCCAAACTTCAACACCAAAAATTAAGTTAAAACTAATATATCCAAAATACTGTTTCAACAGGCAAGCAACCTTAAAAATTAATAATGATCTATTTTACATTTTATGTATAAACTTCTTAAAATCAAGCGTTTATTTTACATTTTCAGCTCATAATTCAGACACTTTTTTTTTCAAAAATACTTGGTCTGCATTTAAATTTAATAAAATTTACAGTTGAAAAATTAGATTCACATATACGCAATGTCCCAAACATACTCAAAACATTTTTCATCACTAAATTGAGTAAACAATATAGCTTCTTTCAAGTTGGTATCATTAATATCAAATTTAAAAATTTAACATGTAAATTAAAAAGTAACTTTAAATTCATCAATATCAAAATTGTTTTCAGATGTTTCTTGTAGATATTGCAATTTACGTAATTGCATAGTAAAATTACTTTTTCTGCATATTATGTGTAAAATCATCATAAAATGTACAAAATCATTATCGATTCATATCATAAAATGTTTCCATGTCAAGCTCAATTCTCATACCTAAGTAGATCACAGATAAGTCTTTCTTTTCTGGTTGTTTTAAATTTACCTGTTTCACGTAAGGTGTGATGTTGCTGACAAAATGTAAATCACACTTCTATTTGTTATCATGATTATTGAAATGCTTGCTATATGTTTTGATTAAAGAAGATCTGGAGTGGGAGTCAAAGTACAGTAAATCTTTGTAAAACTTGGGGCTGGGTGCTGTGGCTGACGCCTCTAATCCAGGCACTTTGGGAGGCCGAGGTGGGCGGATCACGAGGTCGGCGGATCACGAGATCAAGATATCTAGACCATCCTGGCCAACATGGTGAAACCCCATCTCTACCAAAAATACAAAAATTAGCTGGGCGTGGTAGCACCTGCCTGTAGCCCTGGCTACTCGGGAGGCTGACCCAGGAGAATCGCTTGAACCCAGGAGGCGGAGGTTGCAGTGAGCCAAGATCCCACCACTGCAGTCCAGCCTGGTGACAGAGCAAGACTCCATCTCAAAAAAAAAAAAAAAAAAAAACTTGGTAAAACTCTGGCTTAACCAGTGAACACTGACTGGCAAAGGATATGTCATTAAATTCACTGTTTTGTATTATTAAATTTAATTAATTGAATTAATAAAATTGAATTCATTGGTGAAAAATCAGCATTTACAAATATAAATTGAGTAAATTTAACAACTGTACCCACGACAAATATATTCTGCTTCCAAAAACTGGGCACAAACATTTCCAGTGTGTATCACAAAGTGGAATGAAACACATAGGAACATATTATCTTTTTAAAAATCCCAATAAATCTAAATTTTTGACTTGACATAGCTAGGGCAACATTTGCTATGATAAAATCTACTTTTTATATTTAACATAAATTATTTATTTATTTATTTACTTACTTACTGAGACTGAGTTTTGCTCTTGTTGCCCAGGCTGGAGTGCAGTGGCATGATCCGGCTCACGGCAACCTCCACCTCCCAAGTCCAAGTGATTCTCCTGCCTCAGCCTCGTGAGTAGCTGGGATTACAGGCATGTGCCACCACGCCCAGCTAATTTTGTATTTTTTTTAGTAGAGACAGAATTTCTCCATGTTGGTCAGGCTGGTCTTGTACTCCCAGCCTCAGATAATCTGCCCACCTCGGCCTCCCAAAGTGCTGGGATTACAGGCATGAGCCACCGCACCCAGCCCAGAAATTATTTTTTGAAGGATAAAATTAGCCTTTGTTTTAATTTTTAAAAGTTGCCAGCACATTTTTAAATTAGAAAACATTTGATTATGCTATACTTAAAAATAAGTATGTCGATCTAAATAATTATGATGAATATTACAGTGGTGAGTATAAAAATTTCAATTGAATCAATCCATTGGTACTTACGAAGCAAAATATTAAGCAACAGTGTTAGTCCCTGGAAAGGAAACACTGTACACTAGTTAGCCATCACAATGAGGCCTCTAAACACCAAAATTTTCCTAGATCTGGCAAGAGGTCTTGCACAGACCCAGTTTCCAGAGGTTCTGCACAAACCTAGCAGCTAGCATTTGCGTGTGGTGAGATAGAACATTCACACAAGTCAGGAAAAAGAACTTGATTACACACAGATAGGCAGCAAGAATCAAGAGAAGCCTAGGTTCCATGGCTCGATAGTCCCCTAAGGCTCAGTGTAGCTTCCCAAGGCAAATGTGGTTTTGTCTCTGCATGCCCCACTTCTCAGCTAAAGGACCCTAAAAGTCCTCTGCTCTGGCTTTCATATCCCTGGTGCCTCTTGACCCACCAGACTGAAATGTTGCAGGATATCCAATTCTAGGAGGGATAAGGACAAGGCCCAGACTGTTCCAGGCAGTTCCTCTTTGTCTCAGAATGTTGCATTCTTGGTGCATTGTCTGAGAATTGCATGCAAGGGGGGAAGATCTTGGTCAGCCAAGGTCATTCAGAGGCCTGTCCCCCTGCTGTGCTGACTAGATTAATAATGTGCTTAAATGTAATGCTAGAAACAACCCTACTTCCATGCCGACTGACTACAGCAATAACACTGTGATGGTTAATATTGGGTGTCAACTTGATTGGATTGAAAGATGCCCAGATGGCTGTTTCTGGATGGATCTGTGAGGGTGTTGCCTTCTGGCATCCCTCTTTATCCGTGGTGGATGCTTCCTTCTACTCCTCCCGTCCTTGGACATCGGACTCCACGTTCTTTGGCCTCTGGACTCTGGGACTTGCACCAGTGGTTTGCCAGAGATTGTGGGGTCTTCGGCCACACACTGGAGGCTGTGCTGTCGTCTTCCCTGGTTTTGACACTTTTGGACTCAGACTGAGCCACTGCTGGCTTCTGTCTTCCCCAGCTTGCAGAGGGACTATCATGGGACTTCGCCTTGTGATTGTGTGAGACAATTCTCCCTAATAGATTCCCTGTCACATACACATGGATCCATTAGTTCTATCTCTCTGGAGAATGCTGACCAATACAAATACTTACTGATGTAACTATTAAAGTAAAATGCATCCTTACTAAAACAATAAAGTTGTTCTTAAGGCAAAAATAGCTTACGGAACTTCCGTTTTAATTTTCAACTAATTACAATAAAATAAACTTAAATTAGCTCATCAGCTATGTTTGCAACATTTCAAGTTCTCAGAAATCATACCTAGCTACTGGCTGCCATACTGAACAATACACTTTCAGACCTTTAAGAATTCCCCTGATTTCCACCATCCTGCTTGTGTTATAGTATTGTTTTTGATTTAATGTCTTAGCTGAGCTTGGGAGAGCAGCTTCAGAGATTTCCACTTGACTATCCCCACTATGATAACACACCTCACAGTCCAAGACTAAATGTAATAATTACATGATATCACAATGGCCAGCTCTGCAAGGAAGTCATCACAAGAATTTCAAGTGTTCTTAATTACACTAGTAACCATTACATCCATTTTTTCATACTTTTTAAAAATTTCATTTTATTGTTATTATTATTTTGAGAGAGAGGATGTTGCTCTGTTAGCAGGCTGGAGTGCAGTAGCACAATCACGCTTGCCACAAACTCCACGTCCAGTGCCCCGGGGATCTTCCCACCTCAACCTCTGAGTAGCTGGAACCACAGGCGCCCCATCACACTAGTTAATTTTTGTATTATTGGAAGAAACAGGGTTTTGCCATGTTGCCCAAGCTAGTCTCAAACTCTTGAGCTCAAGCAATCTGCCTGCTGCAGCCTCCCAAAGTGCTGAGATTACAGGTGTGAGCCACCGCATCCGGCCACATTTTTTAAAATCATTTTTAAATTTTGTGGGTACATAGTAAGTGTATATATTCATGGGATACATGAGATGTTTTAATGAAGATGCATAGTGCATACTACTCACATCCTGGAAAATGGGGTATCCAGCCCCTCAAGCATTTATCCTTTGTGTTATAAACAATTCAGTTATACTCTTTCAGTTATTTAAAAATGTACAATACAATTATTATTGACTAGAGTCACCCTACTGTACTATCAAATGCTAGTTTTTTGTTTGTTTGTTTGTTTTTGAGACGGAGTCTTGCTCTGTCGCCCAGGCTGGAGTGCAGTGGCGTGATCTCGGCTCACTGCAACCTCTGCCTCCCAGGTTCAAGTGATTCTCCTGCCTCAGCCTCCCGAATAGCTGGGGCTACGCCTGGGTAATTTTGTATTTTTAGGACAGATGCAGTTTCACCATATTGGCCAGGCTGGTCTTGAACTCCTGACCTCGTGATTCACCCACCTCGGCCTCCCAAAGTGCTGGGATTACAGACATGAGCCACTGCACCTGGCCCAAATGCTAGATCTTATTCATTCTTTCTATCTACGTTTTTTGTACCCATCTGCCATCTCCATCTCTCTTGACCCCTCCACTAACCTTCCCAGCCTCTGGTAACCATCATTCTACTTTCTATGTCCATGAGTTCAGTTGTTTTAATGTTTAGACCCCACAAATACATGAGAACATGCAATGTTTGTCTTTCTGTGCCTGAATTGTCTCACTTAGGATAATGACCTCCAGTTCCATCCATGTTGTTGACAATGACAGGATCTCATTCTTTTCTATGGCTGAATAGTACTCCATTGTGTGTAAGTACCACATTTTCTTTATCCATTTGTCTACTGATGGACACTTAGATTGCCTCCAAATCTTGGCTGTTGTGAACACTGCAGCAACAAAAATGGGAGTCCAGATATATTCTTGATATACTTATTTCTTTTCTTTTGAGTATATATCCAGCAGATTGCTGGACTGCATGGGAGAGCTATTTGTAGTTTTTTGAGGGACCTCCAAACTGTTCTCCAACAGTGTACGAGGGTTCCCGTTTCTCCACATCCTTGCCAACATTTGTTATTTTCTTAATATAACGCATTTTACCTGGAGTCAGATGATGTCTCATTGTAGCTTGGATTTTCATTTCTCTGATGATCAATGATGTTGGGCACTTTCTCACATGCCTGTTTGTCATTTGTGTGTCTTCTTTGAGAAATGTCTATTCAAATCTTTTGCCCATTTTTAATTGGATTATTACTTTTTTTTCCTGCAGAGTTGTTTGAGCTCCTTATATATTCTTGTTATTAATCCTTTGTCAGATGAGTAGTTTGCAAATATTTTCTTCTATTCTGTGGGTTGTCCCTTCACTTCACTGATTGTTTCTTTTGCTGTGCAGAAGCTTTTTATCTCGATATAATGTTATTTCTCAATTTTTGCTTTGATTGTCAGTGCTTGTGGGGTATTACTCAAGAAACCTTTTCCCAGACCAGTGTCCTGGAGAGTTTCCCCAATTCAATGTTTTCTTTCAGTAATTTCATAGTTTGTTGTCTTAGATTTAAGTCTTTAATCCATTTTCATTTGATTTTTGTATTTGACATGAGATAGAGTTCTAGTTTCATTCTTCTGCAAATGAATATCCAGTTTTCCCAGCACCATTCATTGAAGAGATTGTCTTTTCCCTGTATATGTTCTTGGCACCTTTATAAAAAATAAGTTCACATGCTGGGCATGGTGGATCACACCTGTAATCCCAGCACTTTTGAGGTTAAGGTGGGAGGCCACTTGAACCCTGGAGTTTGAAAACAGCCAGGGCAACACAGAGAGACCCCAGATAGGCAACAACAACAACAATTAGCTGGGCATGGTGGTGTATGCCTTTGATCCCAGCTATTTGGGAGGCTGAGTTGGAAGGATCTCTTGAACCCAGGATGTTGAGGCTGCAGTGAGTTCTCATTGTGCTACTGCACTCCAGTGTGGGCAAACAGCAAAACCCTGTCTCAGGAAAGAAGGAAAGGAAGGAAAGGAAGGAAAGGAAGGAAGGAAGGAGGGAGAAGGGAAGGAAGGGAAGGAAAATAAAGAGAAAATGAGTTTACTCTAGGTGTGTGGATTTCTTTCTGGGTTCTCTATTCCGTTCCATTGGTCTATGTGTTCTTTTTTTATGCGTTGTGGAGTTTTGGTTACTATAGCTTTGTAGTGTAATTTGAAGTCAGGTAACGTGATTCCTCTAGTTTATAGTAGCTTTGGCTATTCTGGGTCTTTTGTGGTGCCATATACATTTTAGGATTTTTTTTTTTTTTTCTGTTTCTGTAAAGAATGTCATTGGTTTTGGTAGGGATTGCATTGGTTGTGTAGATTGCTTTGAGTAGTATGGACATTTCAACAATATTGATTCTTCCAATTCATGAAAATGGAATATCTTTCTACTGTTTTGTGCCCTCTTTAATTTTTTTCTCGAGTGTTTTATAGTTTTTATTATAGAGAGCTTTCAATTCTTTGTTTAAGTTAATTTCTAGGCATTTAATTTCTTTTGTGACTATTGTAAATAGGATTACATTTTTAATTTCTTTTTCAGATTATTCACTGTTGGTGTATAGAAATGCTACTAATTTTTGAGTGTCGATTTTGTATCCTTAAGCTTTACTAAATTTCTTTAACAATTCTAATAATTTTTGGTGACATCTTTAGGTTTTTCCCAGTAAAAGATTATGTCATCTGCAAACAAAGATAATTTGACTTCTTCCTTTCCAATTTGGATGCCCTTTATTTCTTTCTCTTGTTTGATTGCTCTAGCTAGGACTTCCAGTACAAAGCTGAATAAAGTGGTCAAAGTTGGCATCCTTGTCCATGTTCCAGTAGTTAGAAGAAAGGCTTTTAGTTCCCCCACCCCCACCGCCATTCAGTGTGATACTAGCTGTGAGTCTGTCATATATAGCTTTTATTATATTGAGGTTTATTCCTTCTATATCCTATAACCAGGTTTTAAAGATTTTTATTATAAAGGAATGTTAAATTTTATCAATTGCTTTTTGTCATCCTTGCATCCCAGAAATGAATCACACTTGGTCATGATGAATGACTTTTTACATGTGAATTCGGTTTGCTATTATTTTGTTAAGGATTTTTGCATCAATATTCATTAGGAGTATTTGGCTGTAATTTTCTTTTTCTGTGTGTGTGTGTGTGTGTGTGTGTGTTAGTCTGGTTTTGGTATTAGGGTAATAGTGGCTTTGTAGGATGAGTTTTGAAGTATTTCCTCCTCTAGTTTTTTGAAATACTATGATTAGAATTGGCATGAGTTGTTCTTTAAATGTTTGGTATAATTCAGCAGTGAAGCCATGAGGTCTCTGGCCTTTGTTTACTAGGAGATTTTTTATTACAGCTTTGATCTTGTTACTTGTTATTGGTCTATCGAAGTTTTGGATTTCTTCCTGGTTCAATCATCGTAAATTGTATGTGTCTACAAATTTGTTCATTTCTTCTAGATTTTCCAACTTATTGGCATATAGTTGCTCATAGTACACAGTAATTATCGTTTTAAATTCTGAATTATCAGTTGTAATGTATCCTTTTCAACCTCTAATCTTATTTAGTTGAACTTCTCTCGTTTCTTCTTAGTTAGTCCAGCTAATCATTTTTCATTTGTTTCTTTTTTTTTGACTTTCCAAAACACCGACTTTTGGTCTCACAGATCTTTCGTGTTATTTTGTTTACTTCAATTGCATTTATTTCTTCTCTGATTTTATTATTTATTTTCTTCGATTCATTGTAGGTTTGGTTTTCTCTTGCTATTTGAGTTCTTTAAGATTCATTATTAAATTGTTTACTTGAAGTTTTTCTTCTTTGTTTGATGTAGGCACTTATAACTATAAATTTCTTTCATAGACTGATTTCACTGTATCCCATATGTTTTGATATGTTAAATTCTCATTATCATTTGTTTCAATAAATTGTTCAATTTTCTTTTTAATTTCTTCATTGACCCACTGGTCATTCAGGACCATATTGTTTAATTTCTATGGATTTGTCATTTCCAAAGTTCCTTGTGTTATTGATTTCTAGTTTTATTTCATTGCAGTTTCCAGAAGATTCTTGATATTATTTCAATTATTTTGAATATTTTGTGACTTGTTTGATGACCTATCATATGGTCTATCCTTGACAGTAATGCATGTGCTGAGGAAAAGAATGTGTATTCGCCAGCTGTTGGAGGAAATGTTCTATAAGTACCTCTTTGTAATAATATAATGATCTTCTTTGTAATATGGTGATCTTCTTTGTCTTTTCTTACAGTTTTATCTTAAAATCTATTTTGTCTGATATAAGTATATCTCCCCACACTTTATTGGTTTCCATTGGCATGGAATATTTTTCTCTTTTTATTTATTTGAAGTCTATGTGTGTCTTTATAGGTGAGGTGTGTTTCTTGTAGGTAACAGATCAATGGGTCTTGTTTTCTTTCATACATTCAGCCAGTCTATGTCTTTTAATTGGAGAGTTTAATCTATTTATATTCCATGCTATTATTGATAAGTAAAGACTTACTCCTGCCTTTTTGGGGGGGGTTGTTTTGAGGTCTTCTCTTCTTTCATTCTTTCTTTCCTGTTTTCCTATTAGTAAAGACAATTTTCTCTTGTGATATAATTTTATTTCTCATTTTGTATTTTATATATATAATATATATATATATAGAGAGAGAGAGAGAGAGAGAGTATGTTTTTTGGTTTGAGGTTGCTATGAGGCTTCTAAATACTATCTAACAACCCTTTACTTTAAGCTGATAACAACCTAACACTGTTTGCATAAAAAAAAAAGAAAACTAATAAAAACTCTATGCCTTAACTTCATTCCCCCCTACTTTTTAACTTTTAGTTTTTTCTATTTATATGTTATTATGCTATGTATTGAAAAGTTTTTGTAGTTATTAGTTGTGATTGGTTCATCATTTAGTTTTCTACTTAAGTAGTTTTTACACCACAGTTACAGTGTTAAAATATTCTATATTTTTCTGTGTACTTACTATTACCAGCAAGTGTTAAACCTTCAGATGATTTCTTAGTGCTCATTAATTTTTTTTTATGATTGAAGTACCCCCTTTAGCATTTTTTGCAGGACACATCTGGTATTCATGAAATTCCTCAACTTTTGTTTGTCTGGCAAAGTCTTTATTTCTCCTACATGTTTGAAGGATATTTTAGCCAGTTGTACTATTATAGGGTAAAAGTCATTTCCTTCAGCATTTTAAGTATGTCATGCCACTCTCACCTGGCCTGTAAGGTTTCCACTGAAATGTCTGCTACTAGGTGTATTGGAGGCGGATTTTATGTTACTTGTTTCATTTCTCTTGCTGCATTTTGGATCCTTTCTTGATCCCTGACCTTTGGGAATTTGATTATTAAATGCCTTAAAGTAGTCTTCTTTAGGTTAAATCTGCTTGGTATACTATACTTCATGTACTTGGATATTGATATCTTTCTCCAGGTTTGGGAAGTTCTCTACTGTTATTCCTTTGACCAAACTTTCTACCTCTCTTTCTCTACCTCTCCTTTTTAAGGCCAATAATTCTTAGATTTGCCCTTTGAGGCTATTTTAAGTATCCTGTAGGCATGCTCCATTGTTTTTCATTCTTTTTTCTTTTGTCTCCTCTGGCTATGTATTTTCAAATAGTCTGTCTTCAAGCTCACTAATTCTTTCTTCCACATGATTAATTCTGCTATTAAAAGACTTGGATACATTTTTCACTATGCTAATTGCATTTTTCAGCTCCAGGATTTTTACTTGATTCTTTGTAATTATTTCAATCTCTTTGTTAAATTTATCTGATAGACTTACTAATTCCTTCTCTGTTTTATCTTGCACTTCTTTGAGTTTTCTCAACACAACTATTTTGAATTATATGTCTGAAAGGTCACATATCTGTTTCTGCAGGATTGATCACTGGTTCCATATTTAGTTCATTTGGTGAGGTCAGGTTTTCCTGGATGGTCTTAATACTTGTAGATGCTCAGTTGTGTCTGGGCATTTAAGAATAAGTATTTATTGTGATCTTTGCAGTCAGGGCTTGTTGGTACCCATACTTCTTGGGAAGACTTTCCAGACGTTCCTAATGGCCTGGTTGTTGTGATCTAAGTTGTATCTGCTTTAGGGGGCACCCCAAGCCCAGTAAAGCTGTGGTTTTAGCAGACTCATAGAGGTACTTGATGCTTTTGGATAAGATCTGGAAGAATTCTCTGAATTATCAGGCAGAGATTGTGTTCTCTTCCCTTACTTTCTCCTCCCAAAATGGAGTCTCTCTCTGTTCTGAGCCACCTGGAGCTGGGGGTGGAGAGACATAAGCACCCATGTGACCACCACTACTGAGACGGCACTGGGTCAGCCCTGAATTAAACACAGCCCTGGGTCTAACCCAAGGCCCACTGTAACCACCTGGCTATGGCCTCTGTTTTCTCAAGGCCCAGGGGCTAAGCCAGCCAGGCTTGTGTCCTTCCCTTCAAGGCCACAAGTTCACTCTGGCCACAAGTTGTGTCAAGGGGTGCCATCTGGGAGACAGGGACTGGATTCAGAAACCTTAGAAGTCTACCTGGTATTCTACTGTACTGCAGCTAAGTTGGCATTCAAACCACAAGAAGCAGTTTTTCCCACTTTCTCCTTCCTTTTCCATATGCAGAGGAACCTCATCTCATGGCCACCACCACAGGCCCATGGGAGGTACTTCCAGGTTACTGCTGATATTCCCTTAGGGCCCAAGGGCTCTTCAGTCAGCTTGCAGTGAATGCTGTTTTGTCTGGGACTAATCCTTCAGGGCGGTGGGCTCCCCTCTGGCCCAGGGTGGGTCCAGAAATGCAATCAAAGAGTAATTCCCTGGAATCAGGAACCTCAAGGGCCTACCTGGTGAACTACCTGTACCCCCGCCCCACCCTGCACCCTGTGGCTGAGCTGTTACCTAAAGTGCAAGAGAAAGTCCCCTTTTATTTTTCCTTTGTTTTTCTCAAGCAGGCACAGTTTTGCCCTGTAGCCACTACAGCTGGAAATGAGCTGAGTCTCACTTGAAGCCAACAGAGTCTTTCCCAAGGCCCTCGCTGTAGTACCTGGATATCACTGCTGGCTATTCAGGGCCCAAGGGCTCTTCAGTTAGCAGGCAATTAATGCTAGCAGTACTGGCTCCTTTCTTCCAAGGAAATGGGTTCCCTTCTTGCCCAGGGTGTACATAGAAATGTCGTCTGGGATGGAGGTCCTAGAATAAGGGCCTCACAACTTTGACGAGTGCATTTTCTTGCTGTGGCTAAACTGGTATCCAAGATGGGAGACAAAGTCCTCTCCGCTCTTTCTTCTCCTCTTCTCAAGTGGGAGAACTCTTTTGGAGCCATGAGCTGTGCAGCCTGAGGTTACGCAAGGGTGATGCCAGCACAACCTTAGTTGCCCCAGCTGGTATCTCTGTACTTCATGTGCCCCCCGCACAGTCCACTATCTCTGGGCCCAATTCAGCACTAGGACTCACTTAAGAGTGGCAGTACTTATGGCATAGACTGCCTCTTAAGTTTACTTAGAGCTTCAGCGCATTTTAGCCCTCAGTGTCAAGGTTTGTTGGGACACAAGTTTTGACCATTGGGATCAGTAATTCCCCTCTGACAAGGGCTAGTTTAAATGCTCTGTCTGTGGCCAGGCATCAGCTGAATTTTATCTGGTTTTCCTTTCTGCTCTTACAGGACAGCACTGAGCTCAATGCCTCACAATTGCTGTGTTCTTTCTCACCAGAGCCCAGAGACACTCTTAGCACATGTTGCTTCTGTCAGTGGTGAGGGAGGGGTGGCATTGTCTGTTCAAGTTGTTTTTTTTTTCTACCTCTTCACTGCCTCTTCAGTGATATAAAGTTAAAATCAGGTACTATGAGGGCTCACCTGATTTTTGGCACTCATGAATGTGTTGTTTGGGTGTAGATTATTGTTAAATTGCCGTCCTTGCATGTGAATGATCAGTGGAGCCTTCTATTCCACCATCTTGCTCTGCCTTCAGATTCTGATGGTTAGTATAAGGATTATAAGGAATAAAAGCAGACATGATACAGATGTTGACTGTGCAGCCCAACCAAATAGATATTTTATGTGGACTCCTTGAAATATTTAATTCTATTAGCATAAAGATCATACACATATATACTGAAGTGTGTGTATGTATATATGAGTTTCTAGGAAATATTTTATGCAGACATAAAACTTGATTGAAGAAAGTGTTGATACTAACTCTGTACTTTTAAATACTTGGGAATCAAGTAGAGAAGAATCAGTATTAAAATAGTCATTCTTGGGTATGAGGATGGGTAAAACTAAAGACAAGTACTAATAGGTAAGTAATTTGTGAACAAAGAAGCATCTCTCCAAAAACAGAGGATCGACTCCAACCTTTGCTTTTTGATACAGCTAAGACACTTCAGACTTATACCTGACTTCAAAAGTAAGCATCCTAAAATCAAGTACCACCCATGTATGACACCTAATAATATAATTGTCGTTCACAGGGATTAAGCCACTTATACCAACATCCAAATCTAGCTTAGTATACAAATGATGTATACGTAATAATATACTAAATAGATAATTTTGAAAAGAAGTGGAAAATATTAATACAAATTACCAGAAATGAATAATTTAAGAGATTCCAGTTTTTTTGAATGAGTGTTGACCACAGTAGGCACTCAAAAAGATTTTGATAAGGTCATATTAACTTTCTTTTCTTGAGTACCTTCTGTAGTGCCCTGAACACTTCTTTGTTGCGGAGGCTGTAAATGAGAGGGTTCAGCATAGGGGTGAGAATAGTGTAGAAGGCCGACACCATCTTGTCCTGGTCTGGCGTATGTTTAGAAGCTGGTCTCATGTACATGAACATAGCAGCACCGTAGTAGAGTCCAACCACAGACAGGTGGGAGGAGCAGGTAGTGAAGGCCTTGTGGCGACTTTCCCTGGAGCCCATGTGGATGACGGTTCGAAGGACACGGGAATAGGAAAGTATGATAACTGAAACTGGAAAGATTAGCATTACCACACAACAAATGAAAAGTAGTCTTTCAAATGCAGATGTTTCTATGCAGGATAGAGGTAAAAGGGCAGCAACATCACAGAAAAAGTGATGAATTTCCAGAGAGCCACAGTAAGAAAATGACAGGACAGCTGCAAGCACTATAATCCCATCAAGAGACCCCAAGGTCCAGGAAGCAACAGTCATGAAGACACAGAGTTTCGGATTCATGAGGATGGTGTACCGAAGAGGGTGACATATAGCCACATAGCGGTCATAAGCCATGACAGCCAACAAGAAACATTCAGCTCCAAGCAGGGACACATAGAAGAATATCTGAGTTCCACAACCTGCCAGAGAGATAGATTTCTTCCCAGACAAGTAGCTGAAGACCATCTTGGGTAGAGTGGTGCAGATGAGCATGAGGTCCATGAGGGACAGTTGACTGAGGAGGAAGTACATGGGGGTGTGGAGCTGTTTGTCTATGTAGACGAGGAAAACCATGGCAATATTTTCCATGAAGGCCAATGAGAAGATGCCCAGGACCAGAGAAAAAAGGAAGGTATGGGTGGGGCTGTGATTGAAGATTCCCAGCAGGATGAAGATGGAGTTGAAGGTCTGGTTTTCCCACACCATCCTGGATAATTTGCCTTATCTGAGAATTCCAGAGAAGGTACACGCTTATTTATCAATTCAGTTTTCAAATACATACTGTGACATACTCTACTGGGCAGTTTATATGCATGCATAAGGCCTTCTCACCAACCTTCAGTTACCTTCCTTTAGTCATGGTAAATTGTGTGGATTAGTCCACTGCTTTTACAATTATTTCCTCATCCAACTTTCACAGAATATACATGGAGTATTTGGACATTTACTTTCCAGACAAGAATGCTGAAGTGTATAAAAGCTTCCCAACTTACCCACATGTACAGTCAATAGAAAACCTAGGAGAAAAATCATTATATGCCTCTATTGCTAAATTTTAGGATCATACCTCATGAAAGAAAATTCCTTACAGAATCTTTTCTCCTTCTGTCCTAATATTTCTCCAGTTAGTAGTCTCATTAACAACATAATTCCTGTTCTCATGTTTTATTTCCCTACCATCCTACCTGCAGCCCAGTGAAGGATTATATGAGATCAATGACATTACTCCTTGGGGACACCTGCACACTTTAATTCAGAGAAGGGTATAGTACTCTGTGTTTTAACTTTTCTATCTCAGACCAAGTCATGAAGTCTTGTCTTACTTAAATCAAAACACTCATTAAAATATTTTTCTAAGGAAGAATAAATTGTCCACTTATCTTCTGAGAATAATTTTTTTTCTTTCAATTCTGTGTGGAAAAGAAGCTGCATTTTTTTGTTTATTTGCTTGTTTTGTTTCTATTTTCAATTTTATTGGGTTGATACATTAAAGTTGTAAATATCTATGGGGGCACATTTTGACATTTCAAAACATATATTTTGTGTAATGATCAAATCAGGTTATTTAGCATGACCATCACCTCAGGCATTTATCATTTTTTTCTAGTGAGCACATTCAAAAACCTTTGTATTTTTGAAAAAATTGATTTCTTCTTTTTACAATAAAGTGTTATAAATCAAATCAGATAAACATCTAGGGACAAAAGAAAACCCTTCTGTGGTCTTTAAAAGCTTCACTGCAATGTGCTACTTTGGAGACTTATGGGACATGTTCTACCACAGCAAGTAAAGGCTCAACTGTATGAAATATGTGGCTCGTCTTGTGCCAGTTTTCAGAGGGAATGCTTCCAGGTTTTGCTCATTCAGTATGATATTGCCTATGAGTTTGTCATAAATAGCTCTTATTAATTTGATGTATCTTCCATCAATACCTAGTTTATTGAGAGTTTTTTTTTTTTTTTTTTTTGTGAGACAGAGTCTTGCTCTGTTGCCAGGCTGGAGTGCGATGGCGCGATCTTGGCTCAATGCAACCTCTGCCTCCTGGTTTCAAGCAGTTTTCTCACCTCAGCCTCCCAAGTAGCTGCCACAACACCTGGCTAATTTTTGTATTTTAGTAGAGATAGGTTTCACCATGTTGGTCAGGCTTGTCTCAAACTCCTGACCTCAGGTGATCTGCCCACCTCAGCCTCCCAAAGTGCTAGGATTACAGGCATGAGCCACTGTGCCTGGCTATTGAGAGTTTTTAACATGAAGGATGTTGAATTTTATCTAAGGCCTTTTCTGTGTCTATTGAGATAATCATGTGGTTGTCGTCGTTGGTTGTTTATGTGATGAATTATGTTTATTGTTTAGTGTATGTTGAACCAGAGATGAATTCGACTTGATCGTGGTAGATAATATTTTTGATGTGCTGCTGGATTCAGTTTGCTAATATTTTACTGAGAATTTTTGCCTCGATATTCACCAGGGATATTGGCCTGAAGTGTTCTCTTTTTGTTGTGTCTCTGCCAAGTTTTGGTATCAGGATGATGCTGCTCTCATAAATGAGTTAGGAAGAAGTCCCCCTTGTTCAACCTTTTGGAGTACTTTCAGAAGAATGGTACCAGCTCCTCTTTGTACCTCTGGTAGAATTAGGTTGTGAATCCATCTGGTCCTGGGCTTTTTTTGGTTGGTAGGCCATTTAGTACTGCCTCAATTTCAGAACTTGTTACTGATCTATTCAAGGATTCAATTTCTTCCTAATTTAGTCTTAGGAGGGTGTATGTGTCCATGAATTTATCCATATTTTCTAGATTTTCTAGTTTTTTGTGTAGAGGTGTTAATAGTATTCTCAGATGGTAGTTTGTATTTCTATGGAGTCAGTGGTGATATACCCTTTATCATTTTTTATTGGGCCTATCTGATTATTCTTTCTTTTCTTCTTTATTAGTCTAGCCAGCAGTCTATTTTATTATTTTTTTTTTTCAAAAAGTCAACTCTTGTATTCATTAATTTTTTTCAAGGCTTTTTTTTTGTGTCTCTATCTCCTTCAGTTCCCTTCTGATCTTAGTTATTTCTTGTCTTCTGCTAGCCTTTGGATTTGTTTCCTCATGCTTCCCTAGTTCTTTTGGTTGTGATGTTAGGGTGTCAATTTGAGATCTTTCTTACTTTCTGATGTGGGCATTTAGTGCTATAAGTTTCCCTCTTAATGCTGCTTTAGCTGCATCCCAGAGATTTTGCTACATTGTCTCTTTGTTCTCATTGGTTTCAAAGAACTCCTTGATTTCTGTCTTAATTTAATTCTTTATCCAGGAGTCATTTGGGAGCAGGTTGTTCAATTTCTATGTAGTTGTGTGGTTTTGAGTGAGTTTCTTGGTCTTGAGTTCTAATTTGATTATGCTTTGGTCTGAGAGACTGTTTGGTATGATTTCAGCTCTTTTGCATTTGTTGAGGAATGCTTTATTACCAATTATGTAATCTATTTTAGAGTAAGTGCTATGTGGGTGCTATGTGGCACTGATAAAAATGTATATTATGTTATTTTGTACTGGAGAGTTCTGTAGATACCCTCTCTCACCACTCCTATTCAACATAGTATTGGAAGTTATGGTCGGGGCATTCAGGCAAGAGAAAGAAACAAAGGGTATTCAAACAGGAAGAGAGGAAGTCAAATTGTCTCTGTTTGCAGATGATAATCCTATGCCTAGAAAACCCCATTGTCTCAGCCCAAAAGTTATTTAAGCTGATAAGCAACTTCAACAATGTCTCAGTATACAAAATCAATGTCCAAAAATTACAAGCATTCCTATGCACCAACAATAGACAAGCAGAGAGCCAACTCATGAATGAACTTCCAGTAACAATTGCCACAAAGAGAATAAAATACCTAGGAATACAGCTAACAAGGGGTGTGAAGGACCCCTTCAAGGAGAACTGCAAACCACTGCTCAAGGAAATAAGAGAAGACACTAACAAGTGGAAAAATATTCCATGCTAACGGATGGGAAGAATCAATATCATGAAAATGGCTATACTGCTCAATGTATGCCATTCAATGCTATTCCCATCAAACTACCATGGACATTTTTCACAGAATTAGAAAAAACTACTTTAAAATTCTTGTGGAACCAGAAAGAAGCCCATGTAGCCAAGTCAATCCTAAGCAAAAAGAACAAAGCTGGAGGCATCACACTACCTGACGTCAAACTTTACTACAAGGCTACAGTAACAAATACAACATGGTACTGGTACCAAAACAGACACACAGACCAATAGAACAGAATAGAGATCTCAGAAATAAGGCCTTACATCTACAACCATCTGATCTTTGACAAACCTGACAAAATCAAGCAATGGGGAAAGGATTCCCTATTTAGTAAATGGTGCTGGGAAAACTGGCTAGCCATAGGCAGAAAACAAACTGGACCCCTTCCTTACATCTTATAAAAGAAACTGGACCTTTATCTTACACCTTATGCAAAAATTAGCTCAAGATGGACTAAAGACATAAATGTAAAATTCCAAACCATAAAAACCATAGAAGAAAATCTAGGCAATACGATTCAGGAAATAGGCATGGGCAAAGATTTTATGATAAAATTACCTGCACAATTGCAATAAGAGCTAAAATTGAAAAATAGAGTCTAATTAAACTAAAGGGCTTCTGAACAGCAAAATAAACTATCATCAGAGCAAAGAGGCAACCTATAGAATGGGAGAAAAATTTTGGAATCTACCCATATGACGAAGGTCTAATATCCAGAATTTACAAGGAACTTAAACAAATTTATAAGAAAAAAACAACCCCATCGAAAAGGAGGCAAAGGACATCAACAGACACTTCTCAAAAAAGACATATATGTGCCCAACATATCTGTAAAAAAAGCTCAGCATCACTGATCATTAGAGAAATGCACATCAAAACCACAATGAGATACCATCTTATAAAGAAAATGTGGCACATATACAACATGGAAAACTATGCAGCCATAAAAAGGAAGGAGATCATGTCCTTTGCAGGGACATGAATGAAGGTGTTTTAGTTTGCTAAGAATAATTCATCAGAGCAAACAGGCAACCTATAGAATGGTAACCGAAAACAAAACACTGCGTGTTCACACTCATAGGTGGGAGCTGAACAGTTGGAACACATGGACACAGGGGTAGGGGGACAATACACCCTGGGGCCTGTTAAGGAGGTTGAGGGGACAGAGAGCATCAGGACTAATACTTAATGCATGTGAGGCTTAATACCTAGGTGACGGGTTGATAGGTGCAGCAAACCACCATGGCACACATTTACCTATGTAACAAACCTGCATGGTCTGCACATGTATCCTGGAACCTGAAATAAAATACAAATTTAAAAAAAGCAAAAGAAATATTTGACTCAGCCCAGTTCAAGATGGGCAGAACTCAGGATGTAGTTGTGTGGAGCAGGGAGCACTGCAAGAAATGCGTCTGGAGAAATATAAAGAATCAGAATACTTAAATACATTTCAATTTTGTTTCTAATTAAGCAAATATCAAAGAGGAAATTTATGTTGTGGACTAAAGATGTGAAGTGAAGTAAAATGATTTGGCGTTGAGAAAATATCTTGGACATTGCACATTTGATGCTTGGAATAGGTTAAATCTGCAAGCCTGAAGACCATGGAGCAAACACCTTCTTTATCCAAGGGAGCCAGAGTAAACCCCAGGCAATGACAGTAGAAGAAGAAGACAGTGGAAATAAAATCAACCATCAGGTCTTTGTAAAAGGCTCTCAATTATTATCTCTAGCCCGTCCCCCCCTTTTTTTCAAACATGGCTCTAAAACATCATATTGTAAAACAGTACCCTGGAGTCCCAAATTAATTATATCCCAGATAAAACTCAATCCAAAGTAAGACCTGCTGTTATTTCTGCCTGATATACATAAACGGCACCAAAATTTTTTTGAATTTCCAGATTTCAAAGCTTGAAATGATGAAATGTCTTTGTTGTTATTTTCTACTACTATTTTAAAAAATTTATTTAGCTGTCTAGAAACATCAACATTTTTGCATACTCATAATGCTTTTTTGATACTATTTATTATCTAAAGATTATTTACCATTGTGAGTGTTTATCCGTGGTGTTTTTTATTCCATTAAGAAATACTAAGCAGGTAGTAGTTTTCAAATTTATTCTGTGGAATTCAATGAAATTATAAAGAAATCCAATTATCTCCTCTTTTTTCTTGGACACATCCATGACTCATCCCATAAGTAGAGATATAGCAAGCTTTCCTATTTAATATCAGCAAGCTATATATTCAAATTTGTACATCAAACCAAGTATTATACACCCTTAAGGTTAAAGCAGATTCTGTTACATCTTAATGGTATGTGGCATATGCCTATCACAACACTTTATTTATAAAGTGAAAATTAGTTTGAAATCCTTTTGCTGCTAACACCTTCCCCAGGAAATGTTCTGTTTATATCCTGGTACTCTAAATGAAATTCTGCTGATTATAATTAATGGTAAAATTCTTTTTAAAGCAGGAAAACTAAATAACAGAGACCGTTTTACTTACGTTCATGACAGACAAAAAGTAACATGGCTTTATTTTATCTTAACTAAATTAAACTGTTACGTCAATATTCCAAAATAAAATTTACATTATCCATTTTAACATGTAGAAATAGAAGAGTGTGTTAAATAACAAGATATAGCAAATGTTGAACCAGAGAATAACTCCTCAGCTGGTGACACATTCATTCATTTGTATGATTACTATGTTCTAGGTACTTTCTTTTATTTTAAACCTGCATAGATGTTGAGGGAATCCAAATTTCCTACAAGAATATATAAAAATATTGATGCCTCTCTAAATGAATACAAAATCTAGCCTCATTTTGAAGGTAGTCAACATAAAGAAGGAGCAGTACCTTTCTTTGTTCTTTCATTTTAAGAATAGAATTGTGTTACAATGTCAAAAGAAATTGTAAAATCCTCACATTGCCAGAACTATTTTGACTCTTCCATATGATTTTATGTCAATTATTAATGAAAAATGGAGAAGAATGAGGAAGATGATAGAAGGCACTTGACTAAGTGAGAGGAAGAATTAAGTGTCTGGCAGAGAGGTGAAGGCATATGAGGAAAATAAGAGCTAAAATTAGAGCTAAAATAGAAATAAAAAGAAAAAATAAAATTAAGAGGGCCTGAAGTGATAAGAAATTATGGAATATTAACAGAGATCAGAGAAGGAGAAACAACATAAACTATGAAGAGATCTAAGTGGGCACAAAGTCTTTGGAAAGAAGCTCAACCCCACTGAGTCCAGCTTTTCCCTGGACCTTGTGATTTTTACCAACCTGAAAATTTCCAACCACATATTGTAGCATATTCAATGTGTCCAGATTTCAAGAATGTCTCACACACTGTGGAATTTAACTAAATCAGGTTTTATTAAATTTTTCTTGACTTCATCTTTATAACATTGATTGTCAGAATTTTATGAATTAGTATATTTCATGAAAAATTAAGAACACAAATAAGAAAACTGGGTACTTTGTGGGAGTGAATCACTTCCCCAATAATTTCTAAATTAAAAATTTACACTGAGTGGTATGTAGAAAATTTTTAAGTCCAAATTTTCATGTAGGTTTTAAAGCAGTAGATAGAGGTAGAAGATATTTATGTTTCTCATAAAGGCTTCAATAAATATTCAATAAATTAAAATAACTTAACCATTAAGAATACTATCTCTCTTTCTTCTTTTCCTTCATTTTTGGTATGAAACAGAAAGAGAGTCCAGGATTGCAGGAGAAATGATGACATTTCCAGGATACTCCACAATTAGGTAGTTGTGAAGAACTACCTAATTTTAATAATCAGGATGAGGAGGGCTTACACTTGTGTAATTCTGTATAGTGTTCCAAAAACTTTTTAATGCACACGAACTCATGATTTTCCTCAGTAAAGTCATATAAGGTCAGCACAAGACATAACGGATTTTTTTTTTTCAAAGAGTGTTATATGTATTACTCACAGGTGGTGATCAAGGGGAAAATTCGCCAAATCAATTCTGGGTTCTTTATACTCTGGAATATAATAATCACTGTCTGAGCTGTATCACAACCTTTTCTTCTTTCTCTTCTAGAAAAGATTCAAAAGCAGCAACTCCAGTAGTCCAAATGACCCACGTGTCCGAAGGTCTATCCACCCCACAGCATCACAGACCTTAACTTCTATACCTCCACAAAATGTTCAATCCCTTGACATCAATTATAGATGGCATGCCTTCTTTCAGAATTTCTCCTAGGAAACAAAATCCATGTGGACCCCAAGGCTCTAGTTACTTTTTGCCAATACTGTCATTCTTTACTTGCTATAAAGTCATAAATGGCTGCCTACTTTTCTTTAGGAAGTAAATTGTGTTAATGATAAACTTAAATATTTACAGATTATTAAAATGCGATTAAAATTAAAACAGGGAATATTTATTACAAAGTAAATGAAGTCTGTCAACCTGCCTTCTCAATTGTGTTAACATTTTTAACTTATTTCTAGCATATCATATCAAATACTTAAGCTGGGCTGGGCGCAGTGGTTCATGCCTGTAATCCCAGCACTTTGGAAGGCTGAGGCAGACAGATCACAAGGTCAGGAGGTGGAGACCATCCTGGCTAACACAGTGAAACCCCATCTCTACTTAAAATAAAATAAAAAAAATTAGCCGGGCTTGGTGGCACATGCCTATAGTCCCAGCTTCTCAGGAGGCTGAGGCAGGAGAATTGCTTGAACCCGAGAGGTGGAGGTTGCAGTGAGCCGAGATCGCGCCACTGCACTCTAGCCTGGTGACAGAGCGAGATGCTGTCAAAAAAAAAAAAAAAAAAAAAAAAACAACACCAAATACTTAAGCTGATATAAATGTAAGTTAGCTCTTAGATGCCTAAATTTATGCAAGCATGTGATTAACAATTTAAAGGGGCACTAAAGACTTGTATGTGGCCTGTATCTTTAAGATATATCCTTTGCATTTTCCAGTAAATTCACTGTACTAATTCAAAACAAGTCTACATTTGGTCTTGCTTCTCTCCACTCTCAAAAGCTTTCATTTGTCTGCAGCAATGACATTTTTTTAAAGTTTAATTTAAGTTCTGGGATACGTGTGCAGAACACGCAGGTTTGTTACATGTGCCACGGTAGTTTGCTGCGTGCATTGACCCATCATCTAGATTTTTTAAACATTTATTTATTTTTATTTATTATCATTATTTTTTTGAGATGGAGTCTCACTCTGTTGCCGGGCTGGAGTGCAATGGCACGGTCTCGGCTCACTGCAACCTCCGCCTCCCAGGTTCAAGCGATTCCCCTGCCTCAGCCTCCCGGGTAGCTGGGACTACAGGCGCATGCCGCCATGCCTGGCTAATTTTTTTTTTTTTTTTGGTATTTTAGTAGAGACGGGATTTCACCATGTTGGCCAGGATGGTCTTGATCTCCTGACCTTATGATCCACCCACCTCAGCCTCACAAAGTGCTGGGATTACAGGTATCAGCCACCACACCTGGCCAGCTTCTAGGTTTTAAGCCCTGCATGCAACTCCTGGGGAAGGCATGAGTTGAACAGGTGATGAGTAGCCAGCTTTCAACATGGATCTCCAGAATTCTGGCAGCACAAGACTCTATGATTCTCACGGATACTTGAGCTGCAAGGAGAGCTGCTTAGAGAGATGACAGGGGCAGGACTCCATCCTGTGTAAAGCCCAGATGGTTTGGCATTGAAATGACTGCAGTGGATCACAGCCAGGGATGCCCATCCCCCAAGGCTCACCAGGCTCTTCTATAAGGCTTCGGGTGACTGTCAGAAATGAACAGAGCAGATTGGTCTTGCCTGTGGGACAGGGCCAGTCTAATCTGAAGGCTCTTCATCTGCCAGCCTCTTCTGGGTCCCCAGCCTGGCCATGCCTGCTTGCAGCACAGCTTTGGATGCCCAACATTTGTGCTTCCTGGGGGCTTTCATCATCACCACTTTGCCACAGGCTGCTCCCATCAGAGAGCTCCTGCAGACTGGCCCTACAGACATGCACCAGCTGACCTATAGCCCCCCATCTAAAGCCTTTCCCTACTGCTTTGCTGGGACATGCCTACTGCTTTCTAAGGGAGCTCATCTCCCATCCCTTGCAGGCACAGGTATGCGTGTACTCCCTGCCACCCCACTCTACCAGGATGAGTGTACCCTGCCTCCCAGTATTCACAGACCCACAGACAGCCTGTTGCACCCATGCCACTAACACATCTGTGTGCACTGATGCTAGCAACCCCCACCACTGCCAGAGGCCCACCACCACTTATCTGCCACAAAAGCCACTGTGAAAGTGTGCATAGACACCACTGCCCTGCTCCTGCTGGTTCCCTAGTTCTGAAGATGCACAGTTACCCCACTGCACCTCTGTCATGACAATCAGAGCAAGTGCAAGTCTGAATACCAGCAGCCTCACCCCCAGTATGCCACACCCAGCATGAGCATGTACAGGAGCACCACCACCCTGCTTCTGCTGATATCCTGCCCCAGCTGATGTTCATGCTGCACTACCAAAAATGCTGGTACATGCGAGCAAGAACTAATCCCAATGCTACCACCCTAAGTGCTTTGGCCAGCATGCACCATTGGAGTGTTGTGCCAGTGGACAAGAAACACTTAAGTCCCTCCAGTGCAGTAGGTTTCTAACATCAAAGGGCCAGAGATCAAAGCTAGGGCCCAGCTCCAGACCCCCAGAATTAGAACACATAGCCCAGAGGTACTCAGTTGAACCTTGGCCCCTAAAATCTTCCAGAAAGAAAGCCATATCATTGAACCCACCATGTACCACAATCAAACTCCCAAGGACGTCAAAGAAGATCAAAGCAAAAAAAAAAACCCCCCAAAAAAACCCACCAAAGGACAGCAGCTTCAAAGATTAAGGGAACATGAGCCCAACCAGACCAGAAAAACAAACAAACAAACAACAGTGTAAGAACTCTGGCAACTAAAATATGCCAGAGTGTCTTCTTGTCTCAAAATGACTGCATTAACACCCTAGCTATGGTTCTTAAGCATGTTGAAATGGCTGAAACGACAGACATAAAATATGGATAGGAATGGAGACCATTGAGATTCAGGAGAAAATCAACACCCAATTCAAAGAATCTAAGGAACACAATACAATGATATAGGAATGAAAAGATGAAGTGGTAATTTTAAGAAAGAACAAATTGATCTGATAGGGCTATAAAACTCACTCCCAGAATTTCATGATACGATCTTAAGTATTAACTGCAGAACTGATGAAGCTGAGGAAAGAATCTCAGAGCACAAAAACCGGTTGGCAAAAATAAAGAAAAAATAATAAAAAATAGTGAACAAATCCTCTGTGAAATATAGGATTATGTAAAGAGACCAATCCACAAATCATTGACATTCATGAAAAAGAGGGAGAGAAAGCAAGCAACTTGAAAAAATATTTAATAATATCATATATATAAATTTCCCCAATCATACTAGAGAGACCAATATTCAAATTTAGGATATTCAGAGAACCCCTGCATGATACTATACAAGATGACCATCCTCGAGACATATAGTTATCATATTCTCCAAATTCAAAATGAAATAAAAAATGTTAAAGGCAGCCAGACAGAAGGGGTAGGTCACCTGCAAAGGGAACTCCATAAGGCTAACAGAAGACCTCTCGACAAAAACCTTATCAGCCACAAAAGTTTGGGGCCTATATTTGGTATACATAAAGAAAAGGAATTCCCAGCAAGAATTTCATATCCAGCCAAACTAAGCTGCATACATGAAGAAAATGAGACTCATGTCAGACAAGCAAACACTAAGAAAATTTGTTACCATCAGACGTGTCTCACAAGAAATCATTAAACGACTGCTAAATATGGAAATGAAAGACCATGAAAATATACACAAGTATATAGACCATTGAAACTATAAAGCAACTACACAATCAAGTCTGCATAATAACCAGTTAACAATGTGATGACAGGATCAAATCTGCAGATATCAATATTAACTTTGAATGTAAATAAGCTAAATGCCCCAATTTAAAGACACAAAGTGTTAAGGTGGATAAAGAAGTAAAACCCAATGTATGCTGTCTTCGAGCAACAAACATCACTTAATGGCACCCATAGGCTCAAAATAAAGGAATGGAGAAAAGTCTACCAAACGAACAGAAAAAAAGAGGAGATCCTGCGATCTGTACTCAACCCTTGGCCTAATATACCTAACACACATCTATGGAACTCTGTAACCAAAAGAAAAACAGTATATACATTATTCTCATCTGCATGTGTTTATCTACTTCCCTTCATATGTCTCTAACTACTGTTATTGGGGAACATCTACTCCAATTTCAGACAAAACAGTCTATAAACCAAGAAAGATAAAAAAACACAAAGAAATGCATTACATAATGATGAAAGTTTTAATTCAGCAAGAGGACCGATCTACGTTAAATATTACACAATCAATACAGGAGTACACAGATTCATAAAACAAATAGAGACATATGAAGAGATGTAGATGAACATACAGTGATACTAGGAGACATCGACTCCCCACTGACAGTATTCAAGCCAGGAAATTAACAAAGATATCTGGGATCTGAACTCGATACTTGGCCAAATAGACCTAACACACATCTACAGAACTCTCCAGCCAAAGAAACATAATATACATTCTTCTCATCTGCACATGGCACATACTTTAAAACTTGATGACATAATTAGTCATAATATAATTCTCACCAAACTGCAAAAAACTGAAGTCATATCAATCATACTCTTGGACCACAGAGCAATAAAAACATAAACTAATATTTAGAAAATCACTCAAAACATACTATCACATGGAAATTAAACTCCTGAATGACTTCTGGGTAAGCAATGAAATTAAGGCAGAAAGCAAGAAATTCTTTGAAAGTAATGAAAACAAAGGTACAATATACCATAATCTCTGCGACACAGCAGCATTAAGAGTAAATTTTATAATGCTGAACTTTCACATCAAAAAAGTTAGAGATCTCAAATTAAAAACCTAACATTACACCTACAGCAAGTAGAAAAACAAGAGCAAACTATCCCAAAGCAAGAAAAACACAAGAAATAAAATCAGTGCTGAACTGAATGATACTAAAACATACAAAATATCAAGAAATCCATAAATTAGTTTTTTGAAATAACAAATGAGATTGATAGACCATTAGCTAGACTAATAAGGAAAAATTTGAGAAGATTCAAATAAAATAAGAAATCACAAAGGGGATAATATCACTGACCCCGCAGAAATACAAAAATCCCTCAGAGACTATTATGAACACCTCTGTGCATATCAGTTAGAAAACTTACAAGAAATGCATAAATTCCTGAAAACATATGACCTCCCCAGTTTGAACCAGGAAGAAATGGAAACCCTGAACAGACCAATACTGAGCTCCAAAAGTTGAGTCAGTGATAAACAGCTTACCAAATAGAAAAGGCCCATGCCCAGATTGGATTCACAGCCAAACTCTACCAGATGCATAAAGAAGAGCTGGTATCATTCCTGCTGAAACTATTCCAAAATATTGAAGAGAGGGGAATGGTCTCTAATTCATTGTTTGAGGACAGCATTATTCTGATACCAAAACCTGATGGAGACACACACACAAAAAGAAAACTTTAGGATGATATCCTTGATGAAAATGAATGCAAACATTTTCAGCAAAATACTAGTAAACTGAATCCAGCTAATCCACCACAATCAAGTAGGCTTTATTCCAGGAATGTGCAGTTGGTTAAACATATGCAAATCAATAAATGTGATTCATCACATAAACAGAACTGAAAGCAGAAAGCATATAATCATTTCAATAGATGCAGAAAAGGCTTTTGATAAAATTCAACATCCTTTATGATAAACATCATCAACAAACTGACATTGAAGGAACATACTTCAAAATTATAATACCCATCTATGACAAATGCACAGGCAACATCATACTGAATGGGCAAAAGTTGGAAGCATTCTCCTTGAAAACCAGCACAAGACACGGATGCCCTCTATCACCACTCCTATTCAACATAGAACTAGAATTCCTAGTCAGAACAATCAGGCAAGAGAAAGAAAGAAAAGGCATCTAAATGGGAAAAGAGGAAGCCAGGTTGTCTGTGTTTGCAGACGATATGATTCTATACTTCCCTGGCAAATATTTCCTGAGGAACATACCAAAAGCAATTGTACATAACCAAAAATTGACAAATGGGACTCCATTAAACTAAAGACCTTCTGGACAGCAAAAGAAACTATCAACGGTTAATAGACAAACTACAGAAAGGAAGAAAATATTTGAAAACTATGCACTCAACAAAGTCCAATATGCAGTATCTATAAGTATTATAACAAACAAATTAACAAGCAAAAAACAAACAACTCCATTAAAAGTTGGCAAAGGATATAAATAGACATTTTACAAAAGAAGACGTGTTGCCAACAAGCATATGAAAACATGCTCAACATCAATAATCATTAGAGAATTGCAAATCAAAACCACAAAGAGATATCTTCCCACACCAGTCAAAACAACTATTATTAAAAAGTCTATACATGTGCTGGTGAGATTGTAGAGAAAAGCGAGTACTTACACACTGCTGGTGGGAATGTAAATTAGCTCAGCCATTGTGGAAAGGAGTTTGGTGATTTCTCAAAGAACTTAAAACAGAACTACCATTTGCCCCAGCAATCCCGTTATTATGTATGCACTCAAAAGAATATAACTCATTTGGCCATAAAGTCACCTGCACATGTATGTTCATCGCAGCACTATTCACAATAACAAAGATATTGAATAAACCTAGATACTCATCAATGGTAGACTGCATAAAGAAAATTTAGTACATATATACCATACAATACTACACAACCATAAAAAAGAATGAGATCATATCCTTTGCAGCAACATGGAAGGAGCTGGATGCCATTATCCTAAGTGAACTAACAGAGGAACTGAAAACCAAATATTGCATGTTCTACTTATATGTGGGAGCTAAACATAGAGTACATGTGGACACAAATGAGTGTGGCAGCTAGGAGGGAGGTTGAGGGTCAAATAACTTCCTTTCAGGTACTATGTGTGTTAACTGGGTGATGAAATAACCTGTACATCAAACTCCCATAACACAAAATTTACAGATATAAACAAGCTGCGCATGTACCCCGACCTAAAATAAAAGTTAAAAACATAATGTGGAAGTACCAATATTTCCTTCCATTTCTAACAATTTGAGGATTTCATGCTGAAAATAAACTTCTTAGTTCTTACAGGTTTTTAGTTGGACCCTTTTTTAATTGTTACTACTTTTTCATTATGAAATATCTATCATTGATAATTTTATTTCATTTTACATTGCATTTTATGTTTTATTAAAATAGCTGGACTGAATTTCTTGTTAACATTTGCCCAACTAAAATATTTCTCCGTAATTTTATGTGACTTTATTTTAAACTTATGTAACTACATCTTAAAAATCAGTCTTTGGCAGCTCTATCTTCCAATGGTTCACCTTATCCAAGCTTATATTTACAGTTTTTCCTGCAATCTTATGTTATGTGTGTGAGTTTTCATGTTACATCTCCATTCCCTTGGCTTCTGATTTCGTTTTACTTTGCCTATGCCTCTAGCTGTTCCACCATCATGTTTCAAATTGTTTCCTTGACTCTGAATTTGAATACCACATAATTTAGTGAAGCTCTGATTTCTTTTTTTTATAAACAGAGAAAATCATAACACATCCATTATGACATGTCAAACTTTGTAACCTTTTAAAGTTTTTTTCCTATGGGAATGATTGTGTACTGTGTCTGGGGCCACAGATAGAATTTGAAGGATACCCTGAAGCTTAGCATGTCAAATTTTTGAACAAATCTTTCTTTCTGAGTTACCTGCATCAATCGTCAATGTATTTCATTTCTGCTCTTCATGCCCCTTTCAAAATAACCTCCGTAATATGGAATTTCATTAAAATTGCTTTAAAACGAGTATAATATTCAGTTTTCTCAGCATAGGGCACTTATGGTTCATTGCAGGAGGAAGAGACTGGGTGTTTCTGTGTACCCCAGGGACTTTTGTGTTGTGAATATGAGAATATTCTGCAGATCCTGCTCTAGCTTCAGGCACAGAATGCAGTCACTGAACAATCTTGTAATCTGGGTTTAGGGATAAGACTTCTGCAGTCCTCTGAACATGGAGGACAGAGCTCTGTGTGGCCCAGGCACAGCTGTCTATCCAGACTCCCTCTGCAAGGCTGCACACCTTCTTCATGCGAGCACCTGTAGGAAGTGAACTGTCTTGTCAAATCTCCATATTTTCTGTATGCAGCAACCTGCACAGACTCTCGTGGCAAGTCCTGGTGTGCATTGTATGCAGCTGCCTATGGCCCAAAGGTTCAGGCCAGTCAGTGTTTCTTCAGCAAGGCCCCAGCCTCCCACCTTTGACTGTGTGGTTTGTGTCCTCTGAAGGTCTCTAATTGCATACACAGGCTATGGGTTGCTGATTACTTGCCCTCCTGAGACTTCCATATTGCTTGTCCAGAAAGATGCAGTTTAGAGATTGTTTTGGTCATGGCTTCAGGATTAAGCATCATGGTTAGCTCCTTTTCAATGGGAAATGGGATACTAGTAATTCATGGCATGCAGTGGCATCACAATTCATCAAGATATCACTCATGGTTTATTGTAATAAAATGCCAATGGAGCACTTGCATTGGACACTTAGATGGCTACTGGACCTGACCCTGAGGGCAGTAATAATGGCCGTAAGGACAGTTATGTGTGGTGGATCCTTTTAAGCGTGCATATGTATGTATAGAGGGAGAATGACAAGCTCAGCTCCATTAACTTGCACTTCAGTTCATGACTGGAGAATCAGACAGCTTCCATGTTAGCACCAAAAGTATCTATTTACAATGTTACCTGAAACAAAACATAAAATTTAATTGTGTAAATTGCAAAGATACAACAACAGTTAAATTCAGTCTTGCCACATGTTTTTTGTGTGCAAGTTAAGTGGGAAAGAATGAAAATGCCCCAATTAAAAGACACAGATGAGCAAATTGGTTAAAGAGTCAAGAACCATCAGTGTGCTGTATTCAGGAGACCCATCTCACATGCAAAGACACACATGGGCTCAAAATAAACGGATGGAAGAAAACATAGAGGAGAAAACACAGAGAAGAAAACACAGCTCTGGGACAAGAGAAAATTGCAACATGCTTATGAGACTGTTTGCAAGATATCACCCTAAAGATGGACCATGAGATTAAAGTTCTTAAGGACAGAAGTTAGACCTAAGAGATGGTAAGAAATAAAGCAAAAGTAGAATGGAAAATAATAGTCACTCATGTGGTCAATGATTATTTTATTAGATGATATTAGAAAAATCCTTCTAATCACATATAAATTAAAAAGCACAATAAATGATACTCAGTAGTTGTATATTACATGCCAGTTGGTGAAATCGTATTAGCTAGTAGGTGCAGAAATTGATACTGACTCTCACACCTTGCCAAGGAGAACATAAATTAGTTCAATATTAAATGCACAAATTTACTCAGGTGGTATTTCTATAATTTGTCCTAGGATCACTCACATATGTGCCATCTAAATTACACACAACATCATTCATTTGTAAAAAGTCCAAATATTTATCAACAGAAAATGGTAAAATATGTTTTGTCTATCCTTTTAATGATCTCTATGCAAATGCAAAGAATGTGCACAATCTTTAGATGGTAATTTTAAGTTAATAAAAGCGTCACAGATTATAACAGATGACATATCCACTTTCCACAGAAGCTAGATGAATACTTAGATAAAATGAGCTAAAAACATAGTGATTTATGAATTTTTGAGTCCACTGACAATATACTTTCAAAATCACTTTCTCTTATGAAGAAAAATAAGTCTGTAAAGCCAAGCACTTAAAATGTCAAAATTCAGTACATTATTGGAGCTTAGTAACAAACTGAGAATTCGATCTCTCTTGTAAATTGGAGATGCTCTAATCAGACTTAGCCAAGGGTCAAGAGCCTTTCTAATTTTTCCCTAAATAGCTTCTGTCTTGTGTTTAATAAGAAATTCTTCAAATTCTCAGCTTTGACGTCTTAATAACTTCGGTATTACGGCTAGGCAACTGCATCAGTTTCCTATTGAATACGTTGAATTTTGCATGTCTTTACTAGAGAACTTCTGACAAAATTTTTAATCTAATAAATTTATAATATAGGATTTTGTCTTTTTATCATGATCTCCTTCTCTTTAAGAAATGGGGAATTCAAATATGACTGCAGAAACCAAGTGGAAAATGAGAATATAAGTATACATATGCTTGAAGAGATCAGAGTGAACTAATGACTGATTACCATGCATTTTAATACCAATACAGAGACTCATGAAATAACAATGAAAAGTAAATGAATTTAATATGGCAAATGGTGTCACAAATAAAATCAAATAAATGCTATTACTACAATGAGTCCATTATTCTTAGGAATAGTTTTAGGATAAGTTAAAGCCTCTGGACTAACTTTACCGAAATGCTGCTAGGCAGAAACGTCTAGCTGTATCTTTTGAAAAGTTAATATGCATCTGAAATGTGATTCATAGTACTGTAAATATCTTCAAAATATGTCAATGTAAAAAAACAACAAAATAAGACACAAAAGAAGCATAGATCTTTCTAATTATACAGACTCTTGTGTGTGATAAAGTGCACAGACCACAGCTTACTTAATTTGCATAATGTGAGCACAGCTGGGTAACTTGTTTCACATTCTCTGTGTAGATGGTTTCAATATCCTATAATTTAT
This sequence comes from Hylobates moloch, assembly GCF_009828535.3. Classification (NCBI taxonomy): domain Eukaryota; kingdom Metazoa; phylum Chordata; class Mammalia; order Primates; family Hylobatidae; genus Hylobates; species Hylobates moloch. The sequence continues at coordinate 80,204,535 of NW_026652293.1, forward strand.
TTGATGTAAACAAATAATGTTTCTCTCTATTTTGTAATAAATATATATTTAGCTGATGTGACCCCCTACACTATATTATTGTTTTGAGCATGAGATGTTTGATTAAACCAGAGACTGTGGATGAGTTGAGCAGATTAATTCATTCATTGGTACAATTTGTTACAGTTGCCATTCTTTAAAACATGGGCTTCTTTATTTAGGACTTGCTTTCCTTCATTCCTCCTGTGATGGCATGAATGTCTGTGAAATATCATTGCCATTAGGGCAGCATCTACTCTACTGTGTTTCAATCTTTTTATCGTGGCATTATTTAAATTACAACAAAGGACCGGGAGCGGTGGCTCACGCCTGTAATCCCAGCACTTTGGGAGGCCGAGGTGGGTGGATTGCGAGGTCAGGAGATCGAGACCATGGTGAAACCCCGTCTCTACTAAAAAAATACAAAAAATTAGCTGGGCATGGTAGTGGGCGCCTGTCGTCCCAGCTACTCCAGAGGCTGAGGCAGGAGAATGGTGTGAACCCGGGAGGCAGAGCTTGCAATGAGCCAAGATCGCGCCATTGCACTCCAGCCTGGGCGACAGAGCGAGACCCCACCTCAAAAAAAAAAAAAAAAATTACAACAAAGACTGGCTCTGTCCAGTGTCATCATAGAGCATTTGGGACAGGATTTTCCCACCTAGTAGCTAGCTGTGCCTCTCGTTTCGTCCAGAGACTTTAACTTTTCTATAGTCCCAGGCAGCTATTCCCAAAACCGCAGGTAATTCATTTTGGTCTTTATAGAATTCCCATTCCAACAAATAATATTTTACTTTGTACCCTGGAGAACAAAGAAAAGTTCTGTAATAGCATGTTCTCACAAAAAGCCAGACAGAAAATAAGGTTGCAGACAAAATGCAGTGTACTCTACCACATGGAAAAGGTAACTCATCACCATGAAAAAGTAAATACATAAATTTAAATGAACATAAATCTGGTGATACTTATACCAATCATAGGGAATCTGGCTCTTGGTTAATTTAAATAAATAGTACCTGTACAAGAGAAAGGTTTAAGTATTAAAGCTACCAAATAATACTTCTCTCTCTCTCTCTCTCTCTCTCGCTCTCACTCTCTTTCTCCTCCTCTGTTTCCCTCCCTTCCTCTCTCTCTCTCTCTTGCTCTCACTCTCTTTCTCCTCCTCTGTTTCCCTCCCTTCCTCTCTCTCTCCCACTTCACATAGGTCCACTCTGTTGGTGACAATTTATGGATAATATTTCCAAAATTCCAATTAAAAATACTATTATGGATTTCTAAGGTTTTGTAATAGTTTACTTGGTAGTGAAGCGTATGATATTATGGTCTAAAATATTCTTGCTCATTCCTATGCAACCTCCCCCTCAACACCCAAAATGGGAGAATTATGCTCTCCCATTGCTAGAAGGCTAGGCCTTGATCTTTTTGGTCAATATGAGTAAATGGAAGTAACATGTGCTTTTCCAAGTAGAAAGTTTAAGGTTCATTATGTGGTTCACAGTCAGGAAGGTTTTCTCTTTGCCATCCATGGTGCTAAGTCCCACAGAGTGGCTGTGTCCTGGATTAAAGAGGACTCAGAGCAGAACTATCAATAAGCCATAATGAAGTGTGAGTGATAAACACACCTTTGTTATTGCAAGGTATTGTGATACGTAGGTATTTTATAACTTAAAACAGTTTAACACAACATAATCCAAGTTAACTGTAACAGGGATACAAAGCCATTCTAAAACTACTATTTTCAGAGAAGCAATATGACTAATAATTTCTAATGTTTCTATCTTATACCCAAGAATCCTCTGCAAAAGTTATATTAAACCTGCACGTCATTTTATATACACTCAGTATATATTAATGGGTGATCATTTCTATCAACATCCAAAACGAGAAAATTTATGAGTATAGATTTTCTTCTGACCATTAAAATTTTAAACAAGAAGAAATTAACTTTAAATGACAGACGGTAGAAACAATTAGAAAGCATATCTTTATGTTTAAGAAACTATGGATACAACTGTGATCTGATTCTCATCTCCACTCTGTCATTTTTGTCATGATGAATATTTTAACCATATGTCAATAAGAGAATGAAAAAGAGCAATAGCAATTTTTATATAAAATATTTATTTTGGAACTGTATGTAATATTTTATCACCACATGAACAAAATATTATTTTGAAAAGTGTGCTACCAATTCTTTTCTTCTTTAAACATATTAATTCCGTCTATACACTTATGTTAATCTACAGTCAAAATATATGTACCAACCCCTTATAAATAACAGCTAAAACATATTTAATCCATACTATACAATAAATTTTATTCCCTTTCCCCAGCCTTCAAACAACACTGGCAGAGTGAAGAAAGGGCTTGCCTCCATAAGTCCTGGCTAGAGCAAGTCAGCAAAAGAAAAAACAGACATCTAAGTAATACGAATAAAAATAAGTAAAATTATATTACTAGATGACGTAATGTTAAATTTGGACAATTCTAAAGATTTCACCAAAAAACTGTTAGAATTAATAAATAAATTCAATATATTTCAGGATACAAAGCCAAGTTATAAAAATCAGTTGAATTTGTGTACACTAACAACGAACTACCTGCAAAGGAAATTAAGAAAACAATCTCATTGATATATTCATAATAAAGAATATAACTTAGAAATAAATTTAACCAAGGAAGTGAAAGAGTTGTATACTGGAAACTAGTAAACATTGATGAAAAAAAGACTAGAATAAGTGGAAAGACATCCAATGTTCATGAACTAGAATGAATATGGATAATACGTCTATACTCTACAAAGCAATCTATAAATTAAAGGGAATCCCTATCAAAATCTTAATGAAATTTTCTACAAAAATAGAAAAACAAATTCTGAAATTTGTAGGGAAACACAAAAGAACCAGAATAGCTAAAGCAATTTTGAGCAAGAATATCAAAGCCAGAGGAATCACATTGATTTCAAAATATATTACAAAGCTATTGTAATCAAAACATTATGATATGGATATAGAAACAGACATATAGACCAATAGAATGCCCAGAAAAACAAATCCACACATAAACATTGTCCACTAATCTTCAACAAGGGTATCAAGAATACACAATGGGGAAAGAATAGTCTCTTCATTAAATGGTGTTGGGAAAACTGAATATCCACATATACACATGCAAAACAATAAAATTGGACTCTTATTTTATACCATAGACAAACATCAGCTTACATGGATTAACAATTAAAACAAACAACTTGAAACCATAAAGTCCGTAGAAGAAAACCTAAAGAAAATTGACATTGGTCTTGGCAATGATTTCTTGGATATGATACCACAAGCACAGACAGCAAAAACAAAAATTAACAACATCAAACTGAAAGGCTTCTGCACAGCAAAGGAAACAATAAACAAAATGAAAAGCAGCCTACGGTATGGAAGAAAATATTTCAAAACCATATGTCAGATAAGCAATTAATATCCAACATACATAAGGAATTCCTACAAGTCGACATCAATATAATACATAATATAATTAAAAATGGATTATCCAGAGCTCACACTCTCCACATTGAACCAGGAGAACTGGGGAGGCACACATCCACCTTCCTTAGCATTCTAAGACAATTCCCAGAAAGTTCATTCCATTCTTACCTCATGGAAATGAGAATTTAGAGGGGAAAAGAATGGCTAGACCACTTGAGGTGAGATAAAAAACAAAGTGGAGAGGCTGAGCCCACAGAGATACATGCACAGATGTTAGTGAAATCTCAGTGTATCTGCCACCAGTGGTGTTTGATCAGAGAGGTACTAGCAAGCAGTATAGTCCACCTGCAAATATGAGCTGGTTGCCACTAGAAGAGGTGGGAAATTCTGCCTGGCTCAAACCCCTAGATAGCAAGCCTCCAGGCCCAGCCTCAGACCATACCCTGGGGCTTGCCCAAGGAGGGAGAAGAATTTGCTAATAAATTCAGAAAGAAAAGAGACACTGTTTTAGCCACACCAGTACCACCAGCTCCACTCAAACATGGATGAAACTGGAGGTCATTATGTGAAGTGAAATAAGACAAGCACAAAAAGACAAATATCACATTTTTTCTCTTGTAAATGGAAGCTTAAAAAAGATGGATTTCATGAAGATAGACAGTAGATTGGTGGCTACCAGAGGCCGGTAAATGTAGGGCAGGGGGAGTGTAAAGAGACATTGATTAATGGGTACTAATATACAGTTAGAAGAAATGAGACCTAATGCTTCATAGATCAGTATGGTGCCTATGGTTAACATTAATCTATGTACACTTCAAAATAGGTGAAGGATAATAGTTGGAATCTTACTAGCATAAAGAAAAGACAAATATTTAAGGTGATGGAATCCCCATTACCTTCATAACAGCCTCAAGTTTGACTGCTCACCACTCAGAGGCCAGGACATGAGAAACAGGGTTTGGTGAAAGGAAAGCAGCTTTATTTTTCAAAGGCAAGCAGTTGAGGAGAATGGCCAAACTCCAGTCTCTAAAAACCCATCTCCACTCTTTGGGTTGGGGGAGGGGGTTTAAGAAGGAAAACTTGGTATGAGAAACATGCAGGAATGTTGCAGGGCGCATGGTCTGTGTGTCTTATTCTGATGGTTATCTTGAATAATCACCCATCCAGAGGTTTGGTTAGTGTCATCTTGACTTTTTGGCCTACTGGTGGTGGATTAATTGTTTGTGACACCCTCTAAGAAGGAGGATTTCACAGATAGGTCTGTATGCCTTGTTTGTTTCAAAATTAGCCCCTAGAATTTCTAAACAAGCACATAATTAGATAAGCAAGTGCAGTGCAAAGGAGGGCCTGTGGGAAAGGGAGAAAAATAAAGAGTTTTAAAATGTGTATCAAGGCTATTTTATGAGTTTAGAGGGAAAAAAGGTTTAAAAATGCATTTTGAAGCAAAGCTGTTCAGTTACAACTGCCTAATGTCAAATTTCGTTCCATTTCTATGGTAAGTCAGCAATGCAATAAATCTGGCTACTTTCTGTTGAAGAGGGGCACAGTTAGGGGACACTGAAATGGAATCTGCCCATTTGGAGTTAGAGATATTCTCGAATTCCTACACTTGCAGTAGGAATTTGCTGGAACTTTATGTTTGGGGACCTAGGAATTTCTGAGAAAGTCAGTCCTATATCCCCATGCAGAGCATACAACAGCAATACATTCGTGAGGTTTATGGTGAGATGGGTTACGGTCATGAGAGGGAAATGGGTGAAATGCCCCATACCAGGTATAGAAATGACTCCAAGTACTTAGGTTGGTGGCTTGAATGTGTCATGGCAAGACTGTGGTGGAAGAAAGGGGCAATTCCCCACAGACCCAACAGTCTGTTCTGTTTTGGAGGGAAGCCATCATTTCTGCCCATTCAGTGAAAAGGTTAGTTTTAGCAGAGATAAAGAGTGTATTCATGACTACAAAACTTATTGAAAACTTTTCCATGTTAAGAAATGGCATTATTTCTCCATAGTAAGAAAAGGTATTACTTCTCTGCATGATTTTTTAAAAGAACAACTCTAGGTCTTTCCTTGGTTCTCGTGGCAAGTGTTTAGACAGCTAGAGACAGGATTCCTGGATGCACTCCAGTTGACTTTCCCAGTCCTTGAAGTCCATCAGCTTCCTGGATGCCACTTTGCTTACACCATCAGAGTGTTACAGGCAGCTTATGCCGCCAAGGGGAGAAAAGGAAAAATCCTTGAGAAAAAGATGGTCTTATGGTTTTGCTAGCTGCTGGGATTTTTTTTTTTTTTTTTAAGACAGAGTCTTGCTCTGTCACCCAGGCTGGGAGTGCAATGGCGTGATCTCATCTCATTGCAACCTCCACATCCCGGGTTCAGATGATTCTTCTGCCTCAGCCTCCTGAGTAGCTGGGATTACAGGCACATGCCACTATGCTTGGCTAATTTTTATATTTTTAATAGACATGGGGTTTCACCATTTCGGCCAGGCTGGTCTCAAACTCCTGACCTCGTGTTCCATCCGCCTCGGCCTCCCAAAGTGCTGGGATTACAGGCGTGAGCCACTGTGCCCAGCTGAGATCCCTCTTAATTTGTTCTGTAGAAGATGAGAAAATAATTATATTTCCTCACCCATAATAGATACTTTTTTCCAATGTTTATGGAATTAATTTAATGAGTAGATAAAATTATTTCAAATTAGAAGGAATATGTATGAAAAAGGTACTTGAATGGGTCATGATAGATATTCTACTTTCTTTAAAGTTTTATTTAATTTTTCATTGGTCCATAATCTAGATATTAGAGTGTGATGTCTCAATACATTTATACATGTATCATAATGTAAAATAATGTACATTTGTAATGATCAAATCTGGGTAATTAGCAAATCTATTGCCTCAAATATTTATAATTTCTTTATGGTGGGAACATTTAAAATCTTGTTTTCTAGCTATTTTGAAATGTACACTACATTATTGTTAACTATAATCACCCTACTGTGCAATAGAACACTAGACCTTTTTCCTCCTACCTAACTGTAATTTTGTACCCATTGACCAACTTATCACCACCCCCTCTTCCCTCCCCAACCTCTGGTAACCACTATTCTACTCTCCACTTCTATGAGATAAACATCTTTAGATTCCACATGAGTGAGATCATGTGCTATTTTTTTTTCTGTGTCTGATTTATTTCACTTAGCATAATGTCCCCCAGGTTCATCCTGGCTGTCATAAATGACAGAATTTCCATTCTTTTCTATAGCTGAATAGTATTCCATTTTGTATATATATCACCCTTTCTCTATCCATTCACCCACTCGTGGACACTTAAGTTGATTACATATCTTCAGGTCTTCTGTTCAAGTCTTTCATCCCTTATGAGTTGAATTTTGTATATAGTGAGAGATGAGAGTCCAGTTTCATTCCCCTGCATGTAGACTTCCCACCTATGCCATTTGCCTTATGTCTAATAAAGGAATAGGAGCCCTCGAGGAAAACTGGGTTGAACACACCATTCCTCTGGGCCAGTGGGTCATCACCTACCTGCAGAGGGACTCCAAGTCAACTAGAATGCTCCCCAGGACCAGTGACAAGATCTACACCATTTATTGAAGAAACTGTCCTTTGATGTCACTTATATGTGGAATCTAATAAAGTAGAACTCATAAAAGTAGAGAGTACAATGATGGCTACCAGAGGATGGAAGAGTGGGAAGGGAGGAACTCTGTGAGTGCTGGAAGTTGCAGGGAGCATTGCAGGGAGCTGTAGCATGTGGGAGTGGAGAGAGGAAGTCAGGCTGCTGTGAGGACAAAAGTCTATATAAGCATGCCTGGTAATATTTCTAAAGTTATTTTAGAAGACAGGGACCAACCAAAAATTAGCTGAGATTTTCTTTCTTGTTCTAAATGCACATTCAGTCTCGTGAGTGTCATATGAATACATTTCTATTCCTTTCCTTAAACATATCCCGATTATTCCTGGTCTTTTGGTGGTCTCTAATGATCCTGTAGGATCTACCCCTTTACTTTATTTCTATCCTTATTTTCTATGTTTCTCCAAATTTCTCACCACCACCAGGGGCCACAGATCTTCTTGTTGCTGCCTAAACATGGCAAGTGAGTGGCAGGCTCAGAGCCTTTACCTTTCCTGTTCCCTCTGCTTAAAATACCGCAAGACACGTGCAAATGAATGTTTATTGCAGCATGATTCACAGTAGCAAAGACATGGAATCAACCTAAATGCCTATCAATGACAGAAGGGAAAAAGAAAATGTGGTATGTATACACCATGAAATACTCTGCAGCCAGATGAAGAAGGAAAGCATGTCTTTTGAGGGAACATGAATGGAGCTGAGGCTATGATCCTTAGCAAACTAATGCAGGAACAGAAAACCAAATACCTCGTGTTCTTACTTATAAGTAGGAGCTAAGTGATGAGAACACATGGACACTTTGAGGGCAACAACAGATGCTGAGGTCTACATGGGGGTGGAGGGTGGGAGAAGGGAGAGGACCAGAAAAGATAACTATTGGGTGCTGGGCTCAATACCTCGGTGATGAAATAATCTCTACGAAAAACCCCCATGACATGAGTTTACCTATGTAAAAACCTTCACATGTACTCCCGAACCTAAAAGGAAGTTAAATAAAAAATCTCTGCCTAGATGTTCAGTGTCTAACTCCTTGTTTCTTTCATGTGTATGATAGCATTTCACCTTCTAAATCAAGTTCATCTAACCAGCCAGTACAGAATAGATTCCCCCATGATTTTCTATTCCCTCACCCTGCCTTTATTTTTATTCACTATAGTTATTGATAACTGATTTTATCTTATGTGTTTATTAGTTTACTGCTTTTCGTTATCCTAGAATATAAGCTGGACAAAGGTGGAGTCTTTGATTGACCATAATAAGCATATAATAATGGCTGTCACATAGCCAATATTGAATAGATATTTTTGAATGCATGAATAAAAGAAAGAAGCATTTAACATTTGAAGTTATGCTCTACTTGAAAACAATATTGTTAGAAGTCCACTGCATATCACATCCCAAATAAATTACTATTGTATTAAAAGTTAAACATACCAAAAAACATCCTCAATCTCATTTACTGAAAAATGTAGAGATAAATGATCCCAAAATATGTGAGGACTTTCTAGTCCCAAAAGCACTAAACTGAATCATTAGCACTAATGTATTAAACAAAATGTTTTAAATAGTCTGATGGCACACAATTTCTCAAAACCAAAACTGGAAAAAAAAAAAACTGTAGTGTACACTATGTGCAAATGATAACTAATCTTAACATATGGCCAAGATAGCTGACTAGAAACAGCTGTGGGCAGAATCTCCCGCATAGAGTGAAATGGTGAGTGAATCCTGCACTGGCAACCGAGGTATCCAGGTTCTGTCATTGGGCCTGACTAGGGAGTTGTGATTCATGGAGAGTGAGGAAAACTATGGTGGTGTGACAGCCCACCTGGGAAACACACGGGACAAGGGGAGATCCCACCCCTAACCAAGGGAGGCGGTGAGTGATCATGCTACCTTGCCTGGGAAACCAGCTTTTTCCATGGATTTGTGCAACCCATGGTTCAGGAGATCCCTCTCATGAGCCCAGGCCACCAGGGCCTTAGATCCCAAGACACCTCAAGACACGTGCACATGAATGTTCATTGCAGCATGATTCACAATACCAAAGACATGGAATCAACCTAAATGCCCATCAATGACAGATTGGAGGAAAGGAATGAATATTATGATTATGTAAAAAGAGTGAGCTTTTGATTGATTGGTGTACCTGAAAGAGACAGAATGAAACCAAGTTGGAAAACATACTTCAGGATATCATCCAGGAGAACTTCCCCAACCTAACAAGACAGGCCAACATTCAAATTCAGGAAATTCAGAGAACCCCAGTAAGATACTCCATGAGAAGATCAACCCCAGGAACATAATCATCAGATTCTTTAAGGTTGAAATGAAGGAGAAAATGTTAACGGCAGCCAGAGAGAAAGTCCAGGTCACCTATAAAAGGAAGCCCATCAGACCAACAGCAGACCTCTCAGTGGAAACCCTACAACCCAGAAGAGATTGGGGATCAGTATTCAACATTCTTAAAGGAAAGAATTTCCAACCTGGAATTTTATGTCTGGCCAAACTAAGCTTCATAAGTGAAGGAGAAGTAAAATCCTTTTCAGACAAGCAAATGCTGAGGGAATTTGTCACCACTAGGCCTGCCTTGCAAGAGCTCCTGAAGAAAGCACTAAATATGGAAAGGAAAAATCATTAGTAGCCACTGCAATAACACACTGAAGTAGAAAGACCAATGGCACTATGAAGCAACTACATCAACAAGCCTGCAAAATGACCAGCTAACATCATGATGACAGGATCAAATTCACACAATATTAACCCTAAATGTAAATGGACTGAATGTCCCAATTAAAAGACACAGAATGGCAAGCTGAATGGAGTCAAGACCCATTGGTGTGCTGTATTCAAGAGACCCATCTTATGTGCGAAGACACACATAGCTCAAAATAAAGGGATGGAGGAAAATTTGCTAAGCAAGTTAAAGCAGAAAAAGCAGGGGTTGCGATCTTAGTTTCTGACAAAACAGATTTTAAACCAAAAATATCAGAAAGGACAAAGAAGGGCCTTACATAATGGTAAACGGATTAATTCAACAAGAAGAGCTAAATATCCTAAATACATATGCACCCAATACAGAAGCACCCAGATTCATAAAACAAGTTCTTGGAGACCTACAAAGAGACTTAGACTCTGACACAATAATAGTGGGAGACTTTAACACCCCACTGTCAATATTAGACAGATCACGAAGACAGAAAATTTTAAAGGACATTCTGGACTTGAACTCAGCCCTTGATCAAGTAGATCTGATACATATTTACAGGACTCTCCACCCCAAAACAACAGAATATACATTATTCTCGATGCCACATGGAACTTACTCTAAAATTGATTATGTAATTGGAATTAAAACACTCCTCAACAAATGCAAAAGTACTGAAAAAATAACAAATAGTCTTTCAGATCACAGTGTAATCAAATTAGACCTAAAGATTAAGAAACTTACTCAAAACCACACAACTACATGGAACTTGAACAACCTGTTCCTGAATGATTCCTGGGTAAATAATAAAATTAAGGCAGAAATCAGGAAGTTCTTTGAAACCAGTGAGAACAAAGAGACAATGTACCAGAATCTCTGGGACACAGCTGAAGCAGTGTTAAGAAATAAATTTTATGGCACTAAATGCCCACATCAAAAAGCTGGAAAGATCTCAGATCAACCCCTTAACATCACAATTGAAGAACTAGGGAACCAAGGGCAAACAAGCAAAAATCTTCCAGAAGACAAGAAATAACCAAGATCAGGGTGGAACTGAAGGAGATAGAGACATGAAAAACCTTCAACAATTCAATGAATCCAGAGGATTGTTTTTTGAAAAACTTAATAAAATAGAGAGACCACTAGCTAGACTAATAAAGACGAAAAGAGAGAAGAATCAAATAGACACAATAAAAAAAGATAAGGGGATATTACCACTGACCACACAGAAATAAACACAATCATCAGAGAATACTATAAACACCTCTATGCAAATAAACTAGGATATCTAGAAAAAAATGTATAAATTCCTAGACATAAACACCCTTCCAGGACTAAACCAGGAAGAACTTGAATCCCTGAATAGATCAATAACAAGTTCTGAAATTGAGGGAGTAACAGCCTACCAACCAAAAAAAGTCCAGGATCGGATGGATTTACAGCTGAATTCTACCAGATGCACAAAGAGCAGCTGGCACCGTTTATTCTGAGACTGTTCCAAACAATTGGAAAGGAGACACTTCTCCCTAACTCATTTTATGAGGCCAGCATCATCCTGATACCAAAACCTGGCAGAGATACAAGAACAGCAACAAAATCCTCAGGCCAATATCCCTGATGAATATCAATGCAAAAATCCTCAATATAATATTGACAAACTGAATTTAGCAACACAGTAAAAAGCTTATCAACCACAATCAAGTCGGGTTCATCCCTGGGATGCAAGGCTGATTCAACATAGGCAAATCAATAAATATAGTTCATCACATAAACAATACTAAGGACAAAAACTACATAATTATTTCAATAGATGCAGAAAAAAAACCTTTAATAAAATTCCACATCCTTTCATGTTAAAAACTCTCAGTGAACTAGGTATTGATGGAACATATTTCAATAAGAGCCATTTGTGACAAATCCACAGCCAATATCATACCAAATGGACAAAAGCTGGAAGCATTCCCCTTGAAAACCAGCACAAGAAAAAGATGCCCTCTCTCACCACTCCTATTCAACGTAGTATAAGAAGTTCTGGCCAGGGCAATCAGGCAAGAGATAGAAATAAAGGGTATTCAAACAGGAAGAGAGGAAGTCAAATTTTCTCTGTTGCAGATGGCATAATCCTATATCTAGAAAACCCCATCATCGTATCTCAAAAGCTCCTTAAGCTGATAAGCAACTTCAGCAAAGTCTCAGGATACAAAATCAATGTGCAAAAATCACAAGCATTCCTGTACACCAACAATAGATAAGAAGAGAGCCCCTGTAGTCCCAGCTACTTTGGAGGCTGAGACAGGGAGAATGGCATGAACCCAGGAGGCGGAGCTTGCAGTGAGCCAAGATTGCGCCACTACACTCCAACCTGGGCGACAGAGCGAGACTGTCTCAAAAAAAAAGAGAGAGAGAGCCAAATCATGAATGAATGCCCATTCACAATTGCTACAAAGAGAATAAACTACCTAGGAATACAGCTAAGAAGGGATGTGAAGGACCTCTTCAAGAAGAAGTACAAACTACTGCTAAAGGAAATAAGAGAGGACACAAACAAATGGAAAAACATTTTATGCTCATGGATAGGAAGAACCAATTTCGTGAAAATGGTCATACTGCCCAAAGTAATTTATAAGTTCAATGCTATTCCCATTAAACTGCCATTGACGTTCTTCATAGAATTACAAAAAACTATTTTAAAATTCATATGGAACCAGAAAAAGGGCCCATGTAGCCAAGATAATCCTAAGCAAAAAGAACAAAGCGGGAGACATCACACTACCTGACTTGAAACTATATGACATGGCTACAGTAACCAAAACAGCATGGTACTGGTACAAAAACAGTCACAGAGACCAATGGAACAGAATAGAGATCTTAGAAATAAGACCACACATCTACAACCATCTGATCTTCAACAAACCCAGCAAAAACAAGCAATGGAAAAAGGATTTCCTATTTTATAAATGGTGCTGGGAAAACTGGCTAGTCATATGCAGAAAATTGAAACTGGACACCTTCCTTACATCTTATGCAAAAATTAACTCAGATGGATTAAAGACTTAAATGTAAAACCCAAAACTATAAACACCTTAAAAGAAAATCTAGGCAATATAATTCAGGACATAGGCACAGGCAAAGATTTTATGACAAAAACAGCAAAAGCAATTGCAACAAAACCAAAAATTGACAATGGGATCTAATTAAACTAAAGAGCTTCTGCACAGCAAAAGAAACTATCGTCATTGTGAACAGACAACCTACAGAATGGGAGAAAATTTTTGCAATCTATTCATCTGACAAATGTCTAATATCCAGAATCTAGAAGGAACTTAAACAAATTTACAAGAAAAAAGCAAACGACCCCATTAAAAAGTGGGCAAAGGACATGAAAAGACAGTTTTCAAAATAAGACATTTATGTGGCCAACAAACACGAAAAAAAGCTCAACATTGCTGATCGTTAGAGAAATGTAAATCAAAACCACAATGAGATACTATCTCATGCCAGTCAGAATGGTGACTATTAAAAAGAAACAACAGGTGCTGGTGAGGCTGTGGAGAAATAGGAACACCTTTACACTCTTGGTGGGAATGTAAATTAGTTCAACCATTGTGGAGAACAATGTGGTGATTTCTGAAAGACCTAGAACCAGAAGTACCATTTGACCCACCAATCCTATTACTGGGTAGATACCCAAAGGAATATAAATCACTCTATTATAAAGATACATGCATGTGTATGTTCATTCCAGCACTACTCACAATAGCAAATACATGGAATCAACACAGATGTTCATGAATGATAGACTGGATAAAGAAAACACAGTATATATACAACATGGATTACTATGCAGCCATAAAATGAAATGAGATCATGTCCTTTGCAGAGACATGGATGGAGCCGGAAGCCATTATCCTCAGCAAACTGTCGCAGGAACAGAAAACCAAACACCGTATATTCTCACTTATAAGTGGGAGCTGAACAATGAGGACACATGCACACAGGGAGGGGAACAACACACACTGGGGCACCTCAGGTGGTTGGGGGGAGCAAGAGCATCAGGATAAATAGCTAAGACATGAGGGACTTGATACCCAGGTGATGGGTTGATAGGTGCAGCAAACCACCATGGCACACTTTCACCTATGCCACAAACCTGCACGTCCTGCACATATATCCTAGAACTTAAAATTTAATAAAATAAAAAATTATTAATATACACACATGAAATATAAATATATATGCACATACACATGTGGAAATAGAAAAATGTGCACAGGATTTAACAGATATTTCAGAAAGCAACAGTTAAATAGATAAACACATCAAAAGTCATATGAACATTAGTAATTAAAAAGGCAAATTAAACAATGATGTACCTATCAAACTAAGATGGAAAAGTGCATAGAATTCAGTCCTGGTACATGTAAAGTTTAAGCTGTGATGCTCTAACACAAGTTGAAAACATTTTTGGACAGGGAATTTAGTTGTTGGATATTAAGAAACTTGAAAATCTTTGTATCTTCTTGCAAATCACTTTAGGAAAAAACACACTTGGAGAACGCTATCTGGGAAAGGTGGCGGGGGAGAGTATGGAAATGTTGGTCAAAGAGTTAAAAGTTGCAGTTGTGTGGGATAAATAAGTCTAGAGATCTAATGTATAGCATGATGACTATAGCTAATAATACTGTATTGTATACTGGGAAGTACCCAAGAGAGTAAGTTTCAGGTGCTCGTCGCACAGGTAGACACACACACACACACACACACACACACACACACACACACACAAAGTAAAGATGGACATGTTTATTTTCTTGACTGTGGTAATAATTTCACTATGTATATAAAAATATGTCGTATACTTTAAATATATAATAAACAGAGAGAATCCTTTGTAAATAAGCTATTTAAAATGTCAATTTATCGCTTAGAAATTTGAACACAACCTAAATATTCACTATTTGGATTTTCATTGTGGGATAATTGATAGGATATCAATGTCTAGTCACATGTATACATTTAACCCATTTTAAATAGAATAGATTTAATGGACAAAAGTGGTTTCAGGGTGGCACAAAGGGCTGGAGGGAAGGCTGATGCAGCAAGGAGCCAAGTGTTATCACCCAAGGACCAGGAGTTGTCACCAGTGGCGCCTCATATGTTCCTCAGTGCTGAGACTGCACGCCCAGGGCTGCTTGTGTGACCTTCCCATGCTGATATGTGGCAACTCAGATGCTTGCATCCCCACAAATGCGGCTGAAACTGACTATAAGCCCACAACTCCTGCAGGACCCCTGCTGCCTGCAGTTGCTGCTGCTGCTGCCACAGATCATTACCAGAAGCAGGAAATAAGACACAGTCTCCTTCTTTCTCCTGCTCTCCAGTGTCCCCCCAGGGCCTGCCCTGTCATAGCCTTACAGGAAACCAGGTAGCACAGGAGTCAGGACAAGCTCTTTGCAGGCTGAAGCCCTAGAAGTCAGCAGAGGCACCAGCCCTAAAGCGTGGGCCCAACAAACAGAAGACAGACACCATCTGGACAAAGGTTTTCATGAAAAGACCTCCATGACATGGTAACATGATCAACATCATTCTAGAACACACACACAGAAAACGGTTCAGAAATACTTGCCTGCAAGACAGAAGAGGGTGGAGTTGCTTCCACCTAGTTCCCTATTTTATTCCAACTGTCTGCTACGTGGCGTTACACTTCATAAATATTCATAGTTTGAAGTCAAGACGTGAATTTTAAAGTTTTGTTTCTATCTGAACTATTACATTATGGTTGATTTTTAAATTTTATTTGTACTAGACTGTGATTTTAGATTTTTTAGTCATGTCAATATTTAAAATAAAAACAAACTTTAAAATTAAATGCATCACTAAAGTAACATAGCTTGCAGGTGAATAACAGAAGAAAGAACATAAGCTACTGAAGAGTGATAGCAATGAAGATGTGAAAAAGACAACTCAATTTTGGTATGGAGTTCCTTACTGATGAGCGATACTCTCTTTGACACATCAATTGAACTCTGAGTTTCAAAGCATATATTTGTGAAAGATTGGAACACGAATAGCAATATTTTACAAAAATTTCTTAAAGTTTAAAGGAGGAGACACATACACATGAAAAAATTGTGTAAAACACAAAAGGCCATATATAACTAACTCATATATCATAGGTAAAAATTCATTAGTAATGGCTAACTTTGAGATTATTGTTAATATTTGCTGAGATTTTCAGTTTAACAATAAAATAAGGTTAAATAACAACAACAAAACAGCCGGGCACAGTGGTGTGTCTGTAGTACCAGCTATTCAGGAGAATGACGTGGAGGGGGTTCACTGTAGGCCAGGAGTTCGAGGTCTTCGTGCACTGTGATCACACCTGTAAAAATCTACTGCACTACAGCCTGGGCAACACAGTAAGATTCAAAACCCCAGAGAGGACTTACAGAAAGCTTTTATCTACGCCCCTAATGGACACAGTGAAACCAGCAATGATGTCACTTTTCTATTTTTCTTTGCACACTTAAGCCAGCCACACACCATGAGCCCATCTAAATGAGGGTCAAGACATCATCTGATGGTGAGTTCCACCAGACAGGTAGACAGTATTGCAGGAGCAAAAGCTGGTCCTGGTTCTTGGCTTGTTCTGCTTTTGAAACATTTCTATTACTTCTTGACTGTATTTCCTGATTTTCCTCTATCATCTATTTTTATGGAGAAAAGTCAATCTGTTTTCTTTTTCTTTTGAGTCTCATTTTATGTAACACTTATTTACTGCAACATATTAGTAAATGGGTTTTTGATTTCCAAGTATTTATGGACAAAATCATATATATTCTTCCTCTGTTATTGAATATGTTTGTTTTAGTGAGAAGAAAATTTTGCAGAGGAAAAATAACTAATTTTTCTTTGAATGGAACTTATGTCTCAGAGTTAGAAAACGCTAGCAACAAATGTTTCAGTCATATTTATGTTTCCCTGGTGAAACCAATAGTGAGTTATCTAAAACCCAAGTTTTAGTCTGTGGAAGCAGGACTGTGTCCCCAAGAGAAGTGAGGTAAGTGACATGCTCTGGGTCCCGCACCTGCACTGATGTGCTTACTCCATCAGGTTAGCTGTGTGATGTTAGATAGATACCCCAAACCTTGAACTTTTAAATCTGTAAATGGTGAAATTAGGTTATATACCTTATAGGTTCTTGAGGAAACTTAAATGTGGTAAACTGGCATTTAGGACAATTCCTAGGATACTGTAAGCTTCACATAAATGCTCAATATTGCTCTACCACCACTATTAATTATTCCCCGGGTTACACATGCATTGTGCTGTTCGGAAACTCAAGCAATGTGATCAAGAAAAATAAAGAAAAAGTCCAGTTGTGCTGCGTGCTGCAGTCACAGTTCTCCCTCATCGGTCTGGTGTCCCAGGTCAGCTGTTCAGCGTGGCTTAATGACAGGGACTCCCATTTACAAAAGTGCAGCAGAGATTTGCCCAGCAGCCACCTCCCCCCCACACTGCGTTCTTGCTCTCCCTCCGTTCACTTAGCAAACAGCTGCCAGTCTCCATGTGTGCCAGTCCCTGCACTGGTCCTTACTTCACTCTGACCACAAATACAGACTAGGTCAGCAGGTGCACAGTTTATTGGACTGTTTATAAATTTTGCACAGGTCTTAACTTGCATTTGCCAGTGAGGGTGGGATTATAAAGGAATGTTCTAATTTTAAATGCAATATGTCCCAGGTTTCACAAGTATTTAAATTAAGACACAAAATTCGTTTGCAGTGTTGTCTACTGCATCAGCACCCCAAAACTTGAAAATAGTAATAAGTTTAATTAGAATTATTAGAAGAATTTAAAATGTATTTGAAACTTGGAAATTCTTCCTCAAATATGACTGCATGATAACCATTGCTAAAGTCTTCCCAGAAAAAGGAGCCTATATTTTCTTTCTATTGATAAATACTAAAATTTAACATCATGTCAGAAATTGAAAAGTTGCAAAGTTTTAATCTTTTTAAGAGAATATGTAGGAGTTATCAATGATTCTCTTCAGAAAGGTTAAATGTATTTTGCTTCTATTAGCCTTGTTAATGTAGTTCATAGCTATTCTAATCTGAAGTTATACTTTAAATGATGTTTATATGATTTTTTTTCCTGAATAGACTGACTGTGACCTCCTCAAGCTTAATCAAATATAATTCATCTTTGATTCCTGCACTAACAGAGTCAGGCTGTGAGTAGCAAGATAGAGGAAGGAATTGAATTGAACTGAGAGACATCTTAGTGTTTTATTTTCTTCTCTGCCTCTCAGTTTCCATGAAAAAATTCACCGTAGCAGGCAATAAAGCAGATGTTTGCAAAAACACCAAAAGCCTTGCCTGGTAAATGGCAGGGAATTTCTAAAACCTAGTTATGCCCCACTGAGATTTAATGCAAATGACAGGAGCTTTAAGGAGTTAAGCTTGGAGAAGCATGTGCTAGTCACAAAGAAGGTGGATTCTTCATAAATCTCTGCTTAACAAGGCTGAAAATAAGAAACATATCTTATATTAATATATCTATTTCTATTTGTAAATATGCATATACAATGTATTCTTACATTTGTAAATCTGCACATATATATACATATGTAAATGCATATCTATAAATTTATATAACATAAGTGTAAACTGTATACATACAAGTTGTCTGGGACTACAGAAATTATCAAATCCAAATTCTTACATGTCTGAATAAATGATAAAATCAGCAAACTGAAGTAATGAAGCTCATATCATAAGATTATAGTAATAGAGCCTGCAGAATAATTTGTATAGATATTAACTCTTTGACAGTGTGTGTATTTATTCATTTGTAACTGGTAATACTCTAAGCACTTTCATTACTTTTCTGCATTTAATCTTCATCAACCATGAGGTCAAACCTTTTCTTACCATCTATTTTTATGTGCAGTGAACAGAGGAATAGCAGGTAGAGGGGAAGCTGGGTCCACCCCGCAGTCCAGCCACAGACCCTGGGCTCCTCACCCCATGCGTCTCTGGTTTCTGAGGGGTCTGTTTTGTGGGACGACCCTGGCTTGCTCACGGGGATGTGTGGGGTTTTGCTCCATGAAACCATAGATCCTCACAGCATTGTCCAATACTGTGGGTAGAAGGGTGCAAATGTTTGGTATGGATTTTCCACAAACGATATTTTAGTCACGTTCGAAATGATTCCTATATGGAATACACTTCTGGGAGTTTTTAAGATTCCAGATGGATCCTTAAACCAGAGAATGTAATTCACATTAGATTTCTCTAAACAACCCTAAAAACAGGGGGACCAACTTCTCCTTTGTTTTCAATAATTCACTATTCGTGTCTGCATAAGGCAGTGACACTGCCAATTTCCAGGACTTGTTTATAACAGATGCTCTCGTCAGGAAATTTCATGACTCAGAACTGTGGCAACTTCAGTACAAATCACCCTTTTGATCCACAGTTGTGAATTCTTAGTTCCTGGTAAATTTGTTGAATTGCAGATAATTTATAACCCCCAAATCTACAGGCCCATAGGCCTTTCTTTGGTTAGAACACACACACACACACACACACACACACACACACACACACACACACACACACACACAAAATGTGTTTCAGAGGCTCAAATTACTTTAACCCCAAGCTTTCCTTGGTGGCCTAGGTGAAACCTCATGGCCAACACCACCGGGATGGCCAACCACACTGGAGGGTCGGATTTCATCCTGATGGGACTCTTCAGACAATCCAAACATCCAGCTCTACTTTGTGTGGTCATTTTTGTGGTTTTCCTGATGGCGTTGTCTGGAAATGCTTTCCTGATCCTTCTGATACACTGTGACGCCCACCTCCACACCCCCATGTACTTGTTCATCAGTCAGTTGTCTCTCATGGACATGGTGTACATTTCTGTCACTGTGCCCAAGACGCTCCTGGACCAGGTCATGGGTGTGAATAAGATCTCAGCCCCTGAGTGTGGGATGCAGATGTTCCTCTATGTGACACTAGTAGGTTCGGAATTTTTCCTTCTAGCCGCCATGGCCTATGACCGCTACGTGGCCATCTGCCATCCTCTCCGTTACCCTGTCCTCATGAACCGTAGGGTGTGTCTCTTCCTGGCATCAGGCTGCTGGTTCCTGGGCTCAGTGGATGGCTTCACATTCACTGCCATCACCATGACCTTGCGCTTCTGTGGATCCCGGGAGATTCATCATTTCTTCTGTGAAGTTCTTGCTGTATTGAAACTCTCCTGCTCAGACACCTCACTCTTTGAGATTTTCATGTACTTATGCTGTGTCCTCATGCTCCTCATCCCTGTGGTGATCATTTCAAGCTCCTATTTACTCATCCTCCTCACCATCCACAGGATGAACTCAGCAGAGGGCCGGAAAAAGGCCTTTGCCACCTGCTCCTCCCACCTGACTGTGGTCATCCTCTTCTATGGGGCTGCCGTCTACACCTACATGCTCCCCAGCTCCTACCACACCCCTGGGAAGGACATGATGGTATCTGTCTTCTATACCATCCTCACTCCAGTGCTGAACCCTTTAATCTATAGTCTTAGGAATAAGGATGTCATGGGGGCTCTGAAGAAAACGTTAACAGTGGGACCTGCCTTTCAAAAAGCTATGGAGTAGACCATTTTGAGAGTAATTTACTTTTCCTTCTCTCTGCACTTCACATATGAGAATGTTATACCAGTGTTATTTCCCAGACTCCAAGACTGCCATGGTGTTTGATCTCATTTTCACACCTCTTTTAGAAATCGGTTTCCTGTACTAGAAACCTTTTCAATTTACACTCCGTCTCACTTCAAAATGCATTGTTCAGTCATATTATATTGATGTTACAGTTACTGAAGTTCATAACTACTTTCTAATTCTATAGATTTTCATATTCTGGAAATACATAATGATACTACTTAGAGGATAAAGGTTATAAGGCATAAAATTGAGAGGGAGAAATGAGGAAGAAAAAGGGTTCATAGTTATGTAGATGTTCTTTGTACTAATTTTATTTATGCTAATTTTCTGTAAAATTGAAATTAATTTTAAATAAATAATTAAAATATGTCCCCTCCCTCCCACCTTTTTTGAGCAGTACACATGATATAATATCTTAGAAAACTTGCTGATTGCAATGTAGTTATTCACTGCTGAGACAATCCAGCCATTTGTCCACCCTTATTGGAGGCTGTCTTCGCCCACATGGTTGGTTCTTGAAAGATTAAGGTCTGTTATTGAGGATTAACAGTCTTCATCAAGTGGTAGGTTTTGAATCCCGAATTCCATAAGAGACTGTGGAAAACATATTAGCCTGGGGTGAAAAGAAGCTTTAGGGAAGATTTCCACCACAAAGTGACATCTGAGCTGAGTTTTGAAGTATGTAATTTTTTAGACAAATAAGAAGAGGTAGAGTATCAAATATTCAATTGTTCATTTATCCAGTAAATATTTGTTATGCTATATTAAATCTAAAATATTCACTAAATAAAATTCAAAGATGAATACTACATACTGCTTTCCCCAAGAAATTTGAACTAGTAATTATGTGTGCAAATAGGTGCTATAAAGTGTATGAAATGCTTTGATGCACATGTGGAAAGGGTATAGTTCATTTTGATACCTCACTTCTCCCTGTACTGTGCACATTCAATCAAGCAGAAGATGCTGAGTGCAGCCCCAGGAGCTCAGTGTTAAATGGTGACTAGCTGTTACCCTCAGATAACTACACATGGCTAGGGAAGGGGGAGGGACTTTGTCAGGGACGTGATGATGCCAGGGAAAAGGCACAGCAAGAGCAAAGGTCAGACAATTGACCAAGCAGGAGTAGCAAATATTCTAATCTTGCCTTCTTTCCTGTTTTATTTTGTAGAATAATTCCTTGCTTTCTGTGACCCAGATGTTTACAAACAGTAGAAAATGATCAGTTTTGCATTTCAGAAATATTACTTTGGTGACAATAGATTGGAGAAGTGCAAACCTGGTGGCAGGGAGACCAGATGAGTGAGGATGGTGAACTGCATGATCTAAGTGGAACGATGTGTACCTTACCACCAGGAGGGACTTAGGGAGAGGAAATGTTTGAGGTATGCAGGGATGTGAGACTTTGTCAAACCAGTCGGATTATAATTACAGACCTGGTTGCAGGTGTATCATTTTCCAATTGCCTGTGTCCAACTTGTGAAGAATCAAGTGGCTTCAGATTTACAGATTCTGCTTTCCTCTTGACACTATGATCCTAAACATGTAAAACTTAAAATCTCCACAAAAGCTCTGTTAGAACAAATGAAAGACTTCACACAAAGTTGCAGAAATCAAAATCAACATACATCAGT
This sequence comes from Hylobates moloch, assembly GCF_009828535.3. Classification (NCBI taxonomy): domain Eukaryota; kingdom Metazoa; phylum Chordata; class Mammalia; order Primates; family Hylobatidae; genus Hylobates; species Hylobates moloch. The sequence goes on from NW_026652293.1 coordinate 80,226,749, forward strand.
AATTTGTCTATGCACTAACAAACTATCTGAAAAAGAATTTTAAAAACAATTTTATTTATAATAGTGTCAAATCAAACAAACAAAAACTTTGGGATAAATTTAACCAAAAGGGTTAAATATCTACACTGAAAAGCATAAAACATTGATGTAGGAAATTAAAGAATACACCAATAAATTTTAGCTCATTTTTGATAGGGTAAGTGTATAATTTATTTTATTAGTTCTAAGTCCTCCTTATTTCTAAATTTTATTTTTATGAAATAACATTTTAAATGTGCTTCAAAATATTTCCACAGGGCAGCGTGTGTGTGTGTGTGTGTGTGTGTTTGTGTGTGTGTGTAAAATAATCATACATTTTATTTAGAGTCGGTTTCCTTTCACAGAAAATTTTCATCAGCTCTTATGCACGAAAATAGTCAAATGATTTACAGTTTTAAAATGGGACCTGTAAATTCAAAAATGTTTAAAAATCATTGAGTTCCTATTATAATAGAATTGTATGATAATTAAAAAAAAATTTTTTTTGAGAGTTTCACTCTTGTTGCCCAGGCTGGAATGAATGGCACAATCTCGGCTCACTGCAACCTCCGCCTCCCGAGTTCAAGCGATTCTCCTGCTTCATCCTCCTCACTAGCTGGGATTACAGGTGCCTGCCACAATGCCTGGCTAATTTTTTGTATTTTTAGTAGAGATGGGGTTTCACCATTTTGGCCAGGCTGGTCTCAAACTCCTGACCGCAGGCGATCCACCCACCTCGGCCTCCCAAAGTGCTGGGATGACAGGCATAAGCCACCATTCCTAGCCTGTTTGATAATTTTAAAAAATGTTGTTACCATCCACATTTTACTCAATTTTTATAAAACTTATGTTTTATTTTTTCAGAATAATTGTGCAATTTAGGCTTAATTGTTTCAAAACATATTTACTTAATTTTGCAATTATATTTCGGTAAAGGAAGGAAAAAGAACAATGAGCATTCAAGTGTGACAGGAGACATGTAACTCCAGTAAACAAATGGCTCCACTGATGGTAACAGAGCTATCGGGGTGTGGAAGGTACACATTCTAATAGCTATGGTTATTCCCATTCCACAGATACTGATTAACGAGTTTCACAAAAGATATGTTGAGAATGAATTACTTCAGTGGTAGAATAAGCAGAGATGAATTACAAAAGCTTTTAGTAAATACAGTCAGCCCTCTTTATCCGAGTTCTGCATCTGTGGATTCAATCAACTGCAGATAAAAAATATTCAGAAAAAAAGTTGCAAAGTTCCAAAAAGCAAAACTTGCCATGTTCTGAGCACTATGTTGAATCAATTCCAATGAAGTGATATATAGACCTTGCATGAGGTATAATAAGTATTCTAAAGATGATTTAAAGTATGTGAGAGGATGTGCATAGCTTACATGCACACACTACAGCATTTTATATAAGGCACTTAAGCGTCCTCAGATTTCGGTACCTACAAGGTGTCCTGGAACCAATCCCCACAATGGATACCAAGAGACAAATGTGTTTTTAAAACGAATGAGAATTGGTCTTGCAGGGTCCTCACCAAGTGAAGGATCACTCCTTGCCTTACGGAGGTGGGAGGGAAATAGGAAAAATTGTATTAAGTAAGTGTCTACCATAAAGTCATAAATAAGATTTGTTCAAAATACTTAACAGTGAAATTTATATTTTGAAAACATCATTTAATATTGAAAAGAAAAATTTAGGGAACGGCTAGTGGAATAAACATTACATAGAAGAATCAGGACAATGAAGTAAACTAACATAGGGGAAAAGGGAAATCAAAATCATTTGGGGCCAGGCATGGTGGATCACACCTGTAATCCCAACACTCTGGGAGGCAGAGGTGGAAGTATTGCTTAAGTCCAGGAGTTCAAGACTAGCCTGGGCAACATACTGACACCCCATCTCTACAAAAAACAAAACAATTATCCTGGCATGGTAGCAAGTGTCTATAGTCCAAGCTACTTGTGAGGCTGATATGGGAGGATCAGTTGAGCCCAGAAGTTGCGGGTGTAGTGAGCCATGATCACACCACTACATTTCAGCCTGGGCAACAGAGTGAGACTCTGTCTCAAAAAAAAAAAAAAAAAATCATTTGTAAAACATAAGTGAAATGAATTTAAATAAAAATTTCAAATCAGAATACATGAATGCTAATACAATTTTCTTGAACTAGAGAGACTGTACAAGGAAACTGCATCTGGACATTGCTGTAATTTTTTTTTTAACAGGGTCTTGCTCCGTCCCCTAGGCTGGAGTGCAGTAATCCATCTCAGCTCACTGCAACCTCCACATGCCGGCTTCAAGGGATTCTCATCCACCAGTTTTCAGACTAGCTGGGATTACAGGTGTGGGCCACCAAACCCAGCTAATTTCTTGTATTTTTAGTAGAGACGGGGTTTTCCTATGTTGGCCAGGCTGGTCTTGAACTCCTGGTCTGAAGTGATCCACCCACCTCGGCCTCCCAAAGTGTTAGGATTACAGGCGTGAGCCACGGCATCTGGCCTATTGCTGTAATTATTGATCATAACTGTGGTCATTAATGTATATATTTTTGTTAAGTTGTTTTCTTGGTTTAATTCAATATGGCTTAGGGATATGGACTGCATATTTCAAACTTCTGTAGAATTCTCTTGAGTCTTCTTATGTGGCTGAGAACATTTTATATTGTACAGGAAATTCATAACTTTTGGGCAATGATTTTATCATTCCTTGAAGACTTCTGCCCTGCTCCTCTTAAAGGGCACATCATCTGCTCCATCCACTCCGGAGTGTTCTTTGCACCTGGAGTGACCTGAGCTGCCTGCTCTAGGCTTTAGGAGGGCAGGGGTAATGTGGGTCATTTCTCCACTTCTACCCCAGGCTCTTCAGCGTATCTCAATGTCGAGGTTTATTAAACAGAACAAGAAACCGTTCTTCCTTTCTTGAAATAAATTAATTCTCCTTTTAGATCTCACAAATAAGTGAGAACATGCAATGTTTATCTTTCTGTGCCTGGCTTACTTCACTTAACATGGTGACCTCCAGTTCCATCCATGTTGTTGCAAATTAAACGATCTCATTACTTTTTATGGCTGAATAGTACTCCATTGTGTATAAGTACCACATTTTCTTTATCCATTTATCTGTTGATGGATACTTAGGTTGCTTCAAAATCGGCTATTGTGAAAAGTGCCACAACAAATACAGAAGTGCAGATATCTCTTTGATACCGTTTTCCTTTATTTTGGGTATATCCAGGGGGATCGATGGATCATATGATGGCTCTCTTTTTAGTTTCTTGAGGAACCTCCAAACCATTCTTCATAGTGGTTGTACTAATTTACATTCTCACCAAGAGTGTACAATGGTTTTCTCTTCTCCACATCCCTGCCAGCATTTGTTGTTGTCTTTTGGATATAAGCCATTTTAATTGGGTGAGATGATATCTCATTATAGTTTTGATTTGCATTTCTTTTATAATCAATGGCGTTAAGTACCCTTTTCTATGCGTGTTTGCAATTTGTATGTCTTCTTTGGAGAAATGTGCATTCAGATCTTTTGCCCATTTTATAATTATATTACTAGATTTCTTTTCTAGACAGTTGTTTGAGCTCCTTATATACTCTGGTTATTAATCCCTTGTCAGATGGGTAGTTTGCAAATATTTTCTCCCGTTCTGTGGATTGTCTATGCATTTCATTGATTGATAGTTTCCTTTGCTGTGCAGAAGCTTTTTAACTTGATGGGATCCCATTTGTCCATTTTTGCTCTGTTGTCTGTGCTTGTGGGGTATTACTTAAGAAATCTTTGCCCAGACCAATGTCCTGGAGACTTTTCCCAATGTTTTCTTGTAGTAGTTTCATAATTTGAGGTCTTAGATTTAAGTCTTTAATCCATTTTGATTTAAATTTTGTATATGGCGAGAGATAGGGGTGTAGTTTCATTCTTCTGCATGTGAATATCCCGTTTTCCCAGCACATTTATAGAAGAGACTGGCTTTTCCCCAATGTATGTACTTCTGTCTCTTCACTGCTTCTTTCTGCAATACAAAGTTAAGGTACAGTGAGTGCTCACCTGAGTTTTGTTTGTATAAAGGTGCTTTTTGTGTGTAGGTAGTTATTAAATTGGTGTCCTTGCAGTGGGATCAATTGGTGGAGCCTTCTATTCTGCCATCTTGTTCCTCCTCCTTCCAAATTTTGATTTCTTTAAAATAACATAACTGGGCTTTTTATGCCTGTGATGATTGTCTTTTGTACATGTAAAGTATTTCCAGTTTATGGCTACCTAATATTGTCATTGTCTATGTTTGCATTTATTTTTACTTTACAACTCATATTCTCTCTTTCTCTCTCTACACACACACAAATATACATTTATGTACATATAAATATTTGTTACATATGTGTGTGTGTGTGTGTCTGTGGCGTGTGCTAAAACTAAGATGTGGGCATTTTCACATGAGTAGTATCCCATAAAAAAACTGATAGAAGTTGCATGTATATGAATAAAGAAACCTGAGGTGGGTGGTGAAAGGAGCAGAGAGAAGCAATCTGAAATAGAAAAGAGTCACGAATCCATTAAACCTTTAAGTCACATTGTTTCCTTTCCTTGGAGCTACGATTTACACAAACTATTTTACATGCTGTTTAGTTTTCTTTAGGTTTTACGATTAAACACATTTAAAGCCCAGTTGATGTCTTTACAGTTAAAAATTGAATGTGTATGTTATGATGTGTCACAATATAAATAGCAAAATATAACTAACAAAACTTAGCAGGCAAAGAAATAGAATGTTGGAAAACAGCACATATGCACATGTTAATTTCATCTTTTAAGCCAGGCATAGATTTATCATTTAAAGTTGATACATCAGGTAATACAACATAATTTACATTTATATATTTAACTATGAGAAGACTAAACAAAAATGATTCATAACAGTACACCTTATGCATCAAGAGAACGCAACCTGGCCGGGCACAGTGGCTCATGCCTGTAATGCCAGCAGCTTCAGGGGCCGAGGCAGGCAGGTCGCCTGAGCTCAGGAGAATGAGAACCACCAGTCGAGTATAAAGTGATTTTCATCAACTTCATCTCTTATCATGTGTTCAAAAGGGTTTTGTAGCAATAGTTTCATAAGTTGGATTTTTACACTAACCTGTTCAGCAACAGCCTGCCTAATATATTTTCTTAACAGATTGTTCAGTACCTTTACTGAATTGGCAATTACAAAAGTTTTTCTTAGTGACATTTAGTAAATGAGTGATGTTTATTGGGAAGCTGCTTAATGCAAGAGAAAAATGAAAGGATTAGATCATGACTATTGTTAAAGTGAGAAATTAAATGACCACATGAAAAATTTCTTTTCTCTTCCTTGGGTATTTTTCCAACATTACTCATTTGCCCTCTAGGGAAACAAACAACAGAGTTTGGTGATGAAACATGCATTAAACAGCTGTTCTCAAGCTGTTAATCAAAAACAAAACAAACAAACAAACTGCAGAGGAGGCAGCCCAAGCATTTGTTTTGGAACACATTCTCTGCTTGACACTTACATGTTTTGAGTAAAGTTTTTAGTACCCGCCAGAACCAGTTTAGTTGATATTCCTTGTGGATTATTAGAAGGAGTTTTCTCCATGAGAAATCTCAGGACGTTTATGATATCATATGCTAGATTACTTAAACTCTTCCCTCTTTGGTTCCTGGAGCTGTGTGCACGGTGCTGAAGTGTGAAATCTATGCCTTCAGCTAAGTGGTCATCTTCAAATACCTCTAACTGGCACTCTCTTTTTTTGAAGCTTGTGCCTTTTAACCTGGATCTCTTCTCATCTTTTCAAGGAAAGACACTAATATGAAGACAGAAAACAAGATCAAGAAGGTTCCCTTTTATCTCTTGTTTCTAAGGTCTCACCTCTTGTGAAGTTGTCTGTAAACAATTTTGTCTTTACCTAATATTCCTCTCTCTAAATATATTATACCTGTACGTGATCCACTATCATCAACTTATATCTCCATACGCAGGGTAAGAAAGCCATTTGGCTCTCTTAGATAATGTGTGTGAGTAGAAGAAAAACAAATAGGGAAGTTCACTCGTTTGAGATGATTCAGATATTTTGTGCTGTTCAGTTCCCACAAACATGATATCTTCTAAGTTACAGAGAATTAGGTAAGATGATCAAAATAATTAAATCGAATGGGATTGGAGGTAGGGATTTTGGTAGAGGTATGAGTAATTGGCATGTTTACTTTAAGAAGATTGGATTGAAGAAAATGAATTAAGCATAATCCAGGAGTACAGAGGTAAATACTTTCAACTGAACTAACAAAGGAAAGACTAGACAAAAACCTAGTTGTCAAAACTAAAAACGTAGGTTACTGTTGAACTATTCCTGAATACTGTCAAACTCTTCATTTAGCATACTTAAAGATACATTTTTCAGGGAAAAGTGGAACTTTTACAATTAAATGGAATCACCAGTTGGGCATAAATAACCATGGAAACACTTGAGGAAGGCTGGACATTTTCTGTTGGTTCATCTATAAAATACCCACTCATGTATGTATTTAATTTTTTTAATTTTTAATTTTTTTCAACTTTTATTTTAGATTCAGGTGGTACATGTGCAGGTTTGTTACCTGGTAATATTTTGTGATGGTGAGGTTTGGGGTGTAAATGATCCTGTCACCCAGGCACCTGGCATATACCCAATAGTTAGTTTTTGATCCTTGCCCCTCTATGTTCCTTCTAGCCGTCTCTATTTTCTATTGTTGCCATCTTTATATCCATGAGTATATAAATGTTGAGCTCTTATTCATAAGTGCCACTCACTTATTTAAAACAAACATCACTTTCTTGAAAAATTGTTTAAAAATGGTCAACTACCCTGCTAGCATTTTGATAGATTCAGTCACTCTTTTGTGAACTTATTTTATTGATTGCTTTTTGTGACCCATTTTGGACACATTAAGAGACAGTATCTGAAAGACAGGAACGTTCTTGCTATCGTGTGATGGTTGGTTGGTCAGATGTTGTCAGTCAGCCTATGTTGAAAGCACGGGCATAACACTTCCTGTGAGGTTAGAAGGGACCAAGTGGCCTACATATTCCCATTGCCTTCCGGACTGTGTCATTAGCTTGCTTTCTTTTCCAAAGATCAGTTTTATTCACATTTAAGTGGTCTTCAAAGTTAGCCACTTGTCACAATGCAATATCATAGAAGATATCAAAGCAAATCTTCTGTCATTTGTGCTCTCAAATTAATAGTACGAGTTTGAAATGGGAAAAGATAAAGTGTTCTAGGAGTAATCAGCTGATGTATAGACCACCTAATATATACAAGGCTGTGCTAATGGCTGTGGATATAAGGACTATTTAGAGGATGACTCTACCCTCAAAGAGCTCATATTATATTTGAGGAGGCAGAAGCATGCAGCAAATAAAAACAACAAAGAGAGTTGTAGAAACAAGTTGAAGAGGTGTCATGAGGGACAGGGCAGCATGGGGCTCGCACCTGTCAGAGTGCGTCCCAGAAAGACTCAAGATGTCTTCATTAAACTCTGGTAACCATCCGAGTGTGGTCCATCTTATTTGGAAAGGCATGAAATACAAAGTTCACAGTATGTGATGAGTAAAATAAATCATCAGGTTCTAGGATGCTCTGGTAAAGTGTATTCCTGATTCCTCAATCTCCATTTAATTCAGCAAAATCTCCTGATTGCTCTACCTTGAGCTTCATTTCTGCCTTTGGGCTCATTTTCTTCCCATCCCAACCCAAAACTTTCCAGGCCGACTACACGTGATTATAATTTATCTATGCACATATATGTTTGTAACTAGGCAGTGCTATGTTTCCTACTTAAAAATATATTATGTATATCTTTACATGAAGACAACTAAGCTACACCATTATCAATGAGTATAATGTAAATTGACCAATGTTTGATTTAGTCAACCCATTAATGTTGACCACTAAGACTGTTTCTAGTTGATTTTCACCATCAATGGCAATAATTTATTTAATGTCTTCACATATTACTCCTACTTCATACTATTTATTTCCTCAGAATAAACTGATGAAAATGGCTAAAACATGGATTTTTTTAAGTTTGCTAAGTGCCAGACACTTCCAGAAAAAAATGGTTTCAATTTGTACTTACACTAGCAGTGTGTGATATTCCCCGCTTCTTCACAATAAAAATCCTAATTTATCGCCATTACTTTAGCATCTTTTCAGAATACAAACAACATACCTCTTCATTAAAGAGACCCAAACATCATAAAAAAGTGTTCATAAAGAAATGTATTTATTTCTTGTACTTAAGTTTTTGAGCCACTTGATCTGGAGTGTGCATTTTAAAGTCTTACTCTTGACCCTAAGTTGCAATTTTGTTTTCTTCATATATATAAACTCTACCTTTCCCAGTTATCCGAATTCTCATCTTACTTGTGTGAAACATTTGCACGTATGTGGGATTTTTGTATTTTGTGGGGAGACAGCAGTGTTTATTTCCAGATACTCTTCCGTTTAGTTGTTGAGCCTTGTTTGTTCTGTTCAGTTACTCATCCTTTACATTTCACATTGGTCCTACAGAGGTCAAAGTCAATTTTTAGCATTGTTTTCCGCTGGACAATTAATACGTGCTCGTCCTTTCAGATCAAATTTATAATCACTTTGACAAATTCCTCTAGAATAATTTTCTATTGCTTTTAAAATTGATACCGATTTAGTTTTATAAATGTTCTCCAAAAGTTTAGCATCTTACCAGTTATTTTACCATTTTGGTTGTTATTACATAGAAATATTTTATGGTGTCTGGGTGCGGTAGCTCATGTCTGTAATCCCAACACTTTGGGAGACCAAGGCAGGAAGATTTCTTCAGGCCAGAAGTTCAAGACCAGCCTGGACAACATGGCAAGACCCTGTCTCTACAAAAAATACAAAAACATAAGCTGGATATGGTGGTCTGTGCATGTAGTCCCAGCTACGCAGGAGGCTGAGGTAGGGGAATTGCTTTAGCCCAGAAGGTTGAGGCTACGATGAGCTGTGCTCATGCCACTGTGCTCCGGCCTGAGGAACAGAGCAAGATCCTCTCTCAAAAAGGAAAAGAAAAAGAAATATTTTGTTGATATGTTGTTGATATTATGAGTAACTACTTGTTCATATATGCTGGGGCATTTGACCTTGTTATTAAAACCAGAGGGGATTCCTGCAGGAAGTATAAGTGACCTGAGACCTGGGGCTACAGTAACCAGATAAAGAGAGAATTGTGCTCTAGGCAGAGAGAGCTCCTGAGTCAGGCTATTTTCTGGGAGAGAGGGGCCAGGAATTGACAGAGTGCTGCAGAGTAGAGAGCTGAGTATCCAGGTCACTCGGGGACATCAAAACCACAATCAAAACTTGATCTTTAGCTCACAAACAACCAAGAATCTTTGAGGGGTGTTAGAATGGGAAAAGAGGGAGTTTATGTGAACAGGTTTGAAGATGTGTTGTTATTAATCTACTTCTGAGTTTAATAATATTCATTTGGGAAATATTTATATATGTGAACTTGGTTCATAATTATGAGAATTTTCTGTCTTTTGAAGGCTACATGTATTTATACAATAAATGATTAATTCCATATTTTTCTGTTTACACAGATTTTTAAATTTTCTGTCCTTAGAAGATTTTTATGGGATGCTTTCTGAACTAGGAATTTTGGGAAAACAGAATTCCATTAAAACTTTCAAATTGTTCCAAATTTAGAGATCTTCTTCGGTATTTTCTTAGAATTTTGACTCTATGTGTGTATGCATTATATCTACTTATAACTATATATGCATATTAAGAATTTTGACTCTATGTGTGTATATGCATTATATCTACTTATAACTATAAATGCATATTATGTGTATGCACGCACTCATACAAAACTATACTTTAAAATAGTCTTCTTCATTAAAATTTCAAACTGTATTAATATAATGTTAAAATAACTTCCCATACTATAAACATTTTATCGCTCTTCTCATATCTGTCGTTGGATCATTTTTCTTACTTTTAATGATGTTTTGTGTCATCCTTTCTGCCTTCACGTGTCATTAGCATGGCCAGAAATAGGTCTATTTTGTTTCAGTTTTAAAGAATCAACTTTAAATGTTCAGTCTGCTTATTTTAAAATCCATTAATATCTATTTAAGTCTTTTATATGCTCTTTCTCTTATTTAAATGTATTTTGTGGATATTTTTCTAACGTATCGGGTTGAATCTTTGTTAACATCACATATTTTTTCTATAAGAACTACATTATTAGAGGTTATAAAATTTCTATAAGAATTACATTATTAGAGGTTATAAAATTTTGTCTGGATACATCTTTAGCTATATCCTATAGGCTTCCATACATAATATATTTAATTTAATGAAAGTTTGAAGTTCCTTTGGCCTAAGTAGTGTTTTGGGCGTACGTTAAAGTATTTCAAATTCTCTGATTTAGTTGTGAACCTATTATTATTATTTTAGAATTCTAATATACGTTAGTAAAAAAAAAAGAGAGATTGTCCTATGGAAGCTAACTGAATATATTAAGCACATAATGCATTTCCATTTAAAATCCAAATGATAGAATTGTTCTCTTTGTTCCATTTATAATTTCACCTTATATTATAGTTTACATATACTTATGCCATTCCTTTTTGCATCTTTTAGTTCTCTTTTCCATTTTGTACATTTTTTTTGTTTTCTTTGAAGAGTAAATCTACACATTAAAAGGGGATGTTTACTCTGAATGATGGTTGTAGCCATGATTAACATAATTGTTTTCTATCTCATTTCATCGTATGCTTCGTGTTAATTTCCTGTGCTGTTATACCTTTTTTCTTTCATTACTTTAAACCATTTTAATACATACCCAAACACACATGTACACACATACAAACATTCTTTTAACTCATTTTAATACTAGTAACTGATTTTGTTAATCTTTTTCAAAATTGTTCTTATTCTTATAGTTGCCTCTGTGTTGGAGTCATAGGCAAAAATGTATTTTTTTCTGGCTCATTTACTGAGAAAAAATGTTAGATTCTTCATAATTGTATATGTTTTTATTTATCATCAGTCCTTTGCCCTGTATGTTCCAAGAAAGAGGGAATATTGTTAATGGTATCTTCTACTCCTAGAAAAATGTCTAGTGAATAGCTGGATCACGATAAATAGTTGAATGAATAAATACATGAATGAATGAAAGCTGCTATCTGGTACTTCTTAATTTTACATTCTATTTAAGTAGAATTTGTTTTGCATGTATATTATTAGCATTCCATTTTCAGACCCTGTTTTCTGTATAGACAGAGATAGGTATATCTATCTGTGTCTACGTATTAGATGTCATAGATATATATGTACCTATTTCTACATATATATGTCTTTGTTGATAAGAATCTTTTGAGTTCTATGCAATGAGGCAAACATATTTACATTGTTTTTTAAATATATATATATTTAACCTGAATTCAACGTTTACTATTAGAAATATTACAGTTTCTTCCCTTTTCTTAATTTTGTTTCATCTACACAAATATTCAGCTGTATCTTACTGTTTATTCCCCCTAATTTATCTCAGAACGTCTTCCTGTTTGAGCCACACATTACTCTCAACTAAAATGTATCTAATGATATCGATAATAAGTTTTACTGAACAGATAGCACATTCTAGACGCTAGTCTAAGAAACTGACGTGTGTGAATGATGTAAACTTTGAAACTTGTGCCCTTTCTATTATTACAGAGCAAATGGGGGAAACGGATACAAAAATAATTTAAGTGCCTGTGGTCACACAATTTGGTGGTGGAGAAAGGATCAAACCCAAGGAAACTCTGGCTCCAGAGCTCTCTCTTTTTACTGCAACATTGTATATCTTCAGTTTAGACATTTTTTCACTTTTATTTGGAATTTATCAGGAAGACACCTGTGGTCAGTGTGAATTTTAGCCTGTGTAGGTGACTGTGTTTTCCTTTTCTTGTGTTTTGTTTGCATGCTACTATGTTCTTATTAGATGCTGCCAGATGCCTTTACTTCAAATAACTTTCCCAGACACACATGTGTATTTATCAATGAAATGAAACATCCATATACAGAGTCTTTTTGTTCCTTTCCCAAGTTTTCCTTTTCAATTTTTATTAATAATTCTCTCTTATTTGTGAAATCACTCTTTTTAAAACATTGATTATTTATATTTTGCTTTTGTAGTTCCAATACTCCATGTCTACCTTTCTTTTTCTTTTTTTTTTTAGATAGAGTCTTGCTCTGTTGCCCAGGCTGGAGTTCAATGGAGCGATCTCAGCTCACTGCAACCCCTGCCTCCCCGGTTCAAGCCATCCTCCCACCTCAGCCTCCCAAGTAGCTGGGACTACAGGCACCCGCCATCATGCCTAGCTAATTTTTGTAGAGACGGGGTTTCACCATGTTGGCCAGGCTGGTCTTGAACTCCTGACCTCAGGTGATCCGCCCACTTCGGCCTCCCAAAGTGCTGGGATTACAGGCGTGAGCCACTGCGCCTGGCCCATGTCTACATGTCTATCTTTCTTATCATTTAATATCTGCCTTTCTGCATCCCCGGAGAGCTACTCAAGTTTTATCCTCCACAGCCCTAACACAATTTTATGTCTTCAGAGCTCTTCTTTGCGGTCTTTCTTGTAACTTCTCATCCTGGAAGTGTTTTTAATTGTCATGGGTAAAGCACCGCACTAGCCTGAGTGTGTTCACCCTCTCCTGAAGTGTTTCCTGGTGTTATCATCGTGGGTAAAGCACTGCACTAGCCTGAGTGTGCTCACCCTCTCCTGAAGTGTTTCCTAGTGTTATCGTCATGGGTAAAGCACCGCACTAGCCTGAGTGTGTTCACCCTCTCCTGAAGTGTTTCCTAGTGTTATCATCGTGGGTAAAGCACTGCACTAGCCTGAGTGTGCTCACCCTCTCCTGAAGTGTTCCCTAATGTTATCGTCTGTGTCTGCTCCCGCTGACATTGCAGGAAGCTCCTCCTAATTCATCAGGTCATCACGAGGAGCTCATTAGATTAGATGCTACCCATTAGATGGAGGATCTGCATTTTGGATGGATAGTGGACAGAATAAATCTTCAGCCTCTTTTTCCCCTCACCACCTGATCCACTCAGCCTCTTTTAAACTGGTAAGCAAAACTGTGCAGTTATGTTTGAATTTTTGTTGAAAGAGAAGGAAAAACTTAGGAAGGAAAAGTTTCGATTTCTCATTAGCTAGCATTTTTCCTTGTGTCTGTGTATTTCTCACTTTCCTAAATGAAGTCAATGAAGTCTCCTGTTCACTGTGCTGAGAACACTCCTTCAAGAACCTCCTTTGTTGGTCCACTTGCAAACTCTACCCTTTTTCTCCACAATTTCTTGGCTAGGAGAGGGTAAGAATGGGGAAAGCAGAGAAGCAGACCCTGCTGCAGAGAAAATCTGGCACAGAGACGCACAGCCAATCCTTTTTCTGAGTGGTTCACGCCCTGTGAGACCTTGTACATATGCTGGCCATAACTGAAGAGGCTTTTCTCTCCTGAGGAGCCACTAGGGTTCATCTTTTCCTATTACTTAAGATTTTTAATTTTCAGTGTAGATAAAAAGTCGAGTCATTTCTGTGGTTTTGTGAGCACGTACTGGGAAGTTTGAAACAGGCCTCCCTGGAGAATGTGTAGACACCTGCAAATTATTTTTTAGGCCCTTGTTGTTCGTGTAATGCTATTACCTAACATCTTGATCCTCATTGTTTAATCTGAGAGTGAACTTAGGAAATGACAGTCTTCTTCCTGGAATGAGTTTTCCCAGAAACCAGTCTTTTACAAGTCTGTATCTTTTGCTAAAAGATTCCTCTAATGGCAATTATTTGCATGATCAGGAAGAATGTTCTGAGATTTTATCATTTTAAATAATTCAGAAGACAGTGCGAAGCCTGCAACCCTGCCTAGTGTTCAACAGGTGACACGTAATTTTAGAGTGTGTCCCCTAGTGTTCAACAGGCGACACGTGTTTTATAGAGTGTGTCCTCTATTGTTTGTGCCTGTGGTATACACACAGTAGCTAAGAAATGCAATAGTGCCTTCGGCAAGAAATTGTGTGTCCTCAGTATCAGCATTATCTCACAAGCGCAACAGCCCATCGTAGATCAGCATTTGAATTTACTCAGCTGTGATCCTTTGCAAATGTTACATGATGTTTGATCATCACAACATCCCTGAAGTTTCCTGCGATATCCTAATTATAGATCAGGAAACGGGCTCTAAGATTTTAAGTAACGTGCATTAGGGCACATTGCAAATGATGAAGCCAGGACCCCACACAAGCATTCTCGGTGCGAGTATTTCAGAATCCAGCAACCCCCTAATCCAAAACGGTGTTCTAGAAGCTGGCTGCCACCTCTGTGCGCTTACTGCTGCATCACCTGCCTCTCTGTCTGGTGTAACACCTGAGTGCACACAGAAGTGTTCAAGAATTCAAAAATCAAGTTGGATTTTAAAGAGTGTTAAACCTGATGAGGAAACTTTTAAAAGATATTCTTGTATTCATCGTGTATTCAAGATGTGAATGCACCACCCATAGCTATCTAAGATTGTGTATGGTTTCCTGCCTCTGGTCTACAAGATCTTTTATGCATTTCATTCAGTCACCATCTCCAAGGCTTGTGACTGACCAACCAAATCAGGAAGGTTTTGAGTGAAATGAGGAGGATATTAGGACAGAAAGCACAACCTGGTCTATCCCAGTCTAAGCCTTCAAGACTCACAAAAATACAGCACTAAGCAAAAACAAAAAATGGCTCAAATGTACCAAAAAGGTAAAAAGAAAAAAACAAAAAGATCATAATGAACATGTTAAAGTTAAACTGCTATATGTTACAAACTGCCACTCAATTCTACTGATAATACTTAGAAAATAATTCTGTCCTCTTTACCCCGGCCTGCATACCTTGAAGAACTGATCACTAATATCTCACTGTCTTCATCACTTGCAATTCTCTTCCTGAACTGACTTTTGTTTCCTGATTATCCCAAACTCCTTTTTGCTTTAGGGATGTCACATTTGCTATTTATTTTGTAGGAACACCCTAGCCCTAAATCTTCACATGAATTTTCTTTTATCTTTCATTGTCTGTGTTGAAGTTTTCTACAAAGCACTTATTTGCATTACCTGGAACCATGGTTCCCACTTTTGATTTACTGTGCTTATTTCATAACTAGAATGTAAGTCACATGATTCATATTCTTTTTATTTACTACAGTGTCCCCAGAGCTTAGAACACTGCACAGTACTTTCTCCATAAATAAAGATTTGGTGTGCAAATGAATGAGAAATTGACAAATGGTGAGGGAACACATAAGAATGGCCAACGATCAGGTAGATAATGTAATCATATTTATTACAGTTCAACATAGTTTTCAGCTGTGTCTACAATTTATGGTTATTTCTGGATGAGACTAATAGGTTTTAAAATTATCACAGAAATTCCCCATTTGATCCAGTGGCCTACTGAATCATTGTGTTGGGTTGTTTGAATTGATTGAATCAATAGTCTTTCAGTTGTATCCACATTTTAAGTGAATGGAGCCAACTCCAAATGAAGGATCCTCTCTAGGGCTCAGATTTTCTTCAATCATAATGAAACTCCCTTAAGCCAAGTATCAATTGCCAAACATTCATTCATCTTTGTCCCATGGGGTCCTAATGTTGAAATTATTCTTCATCAAAAAGAAATAGCCAAGGAAAAGGAAGCCACAAATCTACCACACCAAAAAAGTTTTATATTAGCTACATAAAAATTGTAATCTAATAATGTTTACACAGACATGTTTAAGTGATTTATCTTTTGTCATTTTCATTGACCCTGCTTCTCTTCTTATGCCTCCGGGTCACACTCAGTACCATGAATGAAAACAACGAAACCTTGTCTGGAGGCTTTACCCTCATGGGGCTCTTCTCTCACGATAAAGCCTCAGGATTCTTTTTTGGTGTCATTTGTGCCGTCTTCTTCATGGCCATGATAGCTAATGGGGTCATGATCTTCCTGATTAACATAGACCCTCATCTCCACACCCCCATGTACTTCCTCCTCAGCCACCTCTCCCTCATTGACACATTCTACATCTCCACCATTGTGCCCAAGATGCTGGTAGATTATCTCATGGGCGAGGGGACCATCTCTTTCATCGCCTGCACCACTCAGTGCTTTCTCTACATGGGCTTTATGGGGGCTGAATTCTTCCTGCTGGGGCTCATGGCCTATGACCGCTACGTGGCCATCTGCAACCCACTGCACTATCCTGTCCTCATCAGCTGGCGGGTCTGCTGGTTGATCCTGGCCAGCTCTTGGTTCGGCGGAGCTTTGGACAGTTTTCTCCTCACCCCCATTACCATGAGTCTCCCGTTCTGTGCCTCTCACCAAATCAATCACTTTTTCTGTGAGGCACCCACCATGCTGAGGCTGGCCTGTGGGGACAAAACCACCTATGAAACAGTGATGTACGTGTGCTGCATTGCAATGCTGCTGATCCCCTTCTCGGTGGTGACTGCATCCTACACCAGGATTCTCATCACAGTGCATCAGATGACATCGGCTGAAGGGAGGAAGAAGGCCTTTGCCACCTGCTCTTCACACATGATTGTGGTGACATTGTTCTATGGGGCTGCCTTGTATACGTATATGCTTCCCCAATCTTACCACACCCCAATCAAAGATAAGGTCTTCTCTGCCTTTTATACCATCCTCACACCCTTATTAAACCCTCTCATCTACAGTCTTAGGAACAGGGATGTGATGGGTGCCTTGAAGAGAGTTATGGCAAGATGTTAAGGGACGTGTGGTGTGATGAGGAAAGAATTCTGATAGTCTAAAACCTCCACATCCTGTTCGGGCATATATGGGGTTGTATCATGGATACCATGGATAATGCTGACAGGAACTGCCAACACCAGCTGTGCTAAATGGTGTATCAACAGTACTCCCATCAAAAATGTGAAGTTGCTGTAACAGTCACAAATAATGCCAGAGTTCTAGAAACATCACTTGTGTTTATTCTTCTTTTGTTTCTACTGATTCCAAGTCTTCTCTCATATCACTTCTCTGATTGCAGTTCATGTATATGAATGCCCCGAAATGTTGAGTTAATATTACATATTCTCCCCATCTTCAGTGGCTCCATAAGAACTGGTGATTTTGACTGTATTGTTTAAACAATCCATCAATTGGCTTATCAAAGGTTTAGGGATGCCAGGGTTTGAAAGACATATGAAAGAGACTAAACTGTCATAAAACTGTAAAGAAAAATCTACATAGACTTACACCAAGGTTTAGAAAATCCAAATATCTCTTCTTTGAGTAACCACTGAAAACACTCCTCCTTTATCTACACTTGGAGCTAAAAAAATGAATCATGTGTTTTGTAGAAATGCCAAGACTAAACCTTTATGGGGGAGGGAGTCTGTAATGTTATTTTTTTAATATGGTAACTAACTGTTACATTGGAAGACACAGCAAAAGGTAGTTGAGAAAGAAATGCCCTATTAACTAGCAGTTTCTGTAATCACTTTTCAGCTTCTTCTCCAATTCACTAGCATTTTTAGACTTTTGGGATCCCTGTGTAGATGTTAGTGTTGTTGGAGCTATTTCTACCAGCTTTTCTCTTTTAAAAAAGTAGTAGACAGCATCATATTTTTCCTTCTCTATAGCACTGGCTTTTGCATTGGATAGCATTGCAAAGTGGGAAGGAAATACCCAGCTTTTCATCTGAAAATTAGAACTGGAAACCCCTTGTAAATGACTTAGTGTCATGAGTGGTGCAAGGTGAGAAATAACCAGGACCACAAATGCTTGTGTCTTTCCACAATGTCAGGATTTTATTGATGCTGTTTCAATCACAAAAGCCACTATGAGCTACATGGAGTTAGTTCCCAAGGAGGCAACTCCCCTTAGTACTTTTCATTCACTTGGTAGTCACAGCTGCGGGCACACAGACCCAAGCCACTCCACAAGTCAATCAATATTGCAAACCATACATAATAGTATACTTAATCAATATGTAAATGTTACAGGTTTAACATTTCACAACAAACAAACTAACATTTAACACAACAAGGAAAAGGGATAGGAGAAAGGATCACAAACCAGTCCAGGGGGAGAGAAGAAGAGAAAAGCGGTCCTGGTCCAGGCTGGGTGGTCCGTCGGTCTTGCAAGAAAGAGTCTCTGAGGTGGCAGAGACTTCAGCAGCAGAGGCCAAGTTTTCATCATCAGTGACTGCAAGATGGTGTCAGTTAACACGGCTATTTCGAGCTGCTGAAGGCCTCCTCTTCTACGGTTACAGAGTCCTCCTATGAGAACTGATCATGGAAGAGTGTGCTTGTTTGGGTCTTATCTGGTTGGATACAGTCTTTTATTTTTTAATTTGTTTAGTAGGCAACACATCTTATCCTTGTTGGAAAAGTGCTCTATGAAATATAAAAAAGTCTTTTTCTAAGAGGGAGTTGGCTACGTCAAGGGTGTTCTGTACACTTAGTATGATTTCTTTCTAAGCGGCTAAGAACTGGAGAAAAAATGTTTGTTCTAAATTGTAGACACAGTAGTAAAAACCAGGACCACATCCCAAACCCCTCAGGCCACCTCTACACCCTGCTGTGCCAGGCTTTGTACTGTCGTTGGTTGAACAAAATCCAAGCTGGGTTCAGTGATGTTCTGCAGGCACTGGAGATGGCGGGTGAATGACACATAGCAACACCTCCTTTTGTACTGAAAAAAGCTGCTGGGTATTTGAAAAATATTTAGCCGAGTAGAACAGCTCAGCTTGGTGTTGGGCTGAGGACTTCATCAAGAAAATAGACCTGGTCTTGCCTAACTGAGCAGGGTTTTCAGTTGAAATCCAGGAACAGCTTTTCTGAGACGTTTAGCTGGAGGCTCAACACCTCCTCAACCTTGTCAGACTGCCTTGGACAACAGCATGTGCCAGATAATATGAGGGAGCATTTCCAACCACGAAGATGTTCAGGTACAAAAAACACAACAAATCAGAAGAGAAGGAGGGGGCTGGCCCATAAGAACTGGTCATCAGTTTCAGCTCCACATAAACACCATGTGAATTTCTGGCAATCATACAATGCTTCTGAGGACCAACTTTCTTTTTTATAAAATTTGACTTAATACATACATACATTTTTTCTTGTAAGATTTTAAAATCAAGTAAAATGATGAATGCAATAAAACCTTATAAATGCTAGTCATTATTTCAGCTATTCTTTGAAAAGATGATTGACTTTTATATTCAGTTTTTACAGTTTCTTTCATTTCTATCCACCCATTACACACAAAAGCACACTCTCTTGTATAGCCACCTTGGAATACAGTTTGACAGTTTCTTACAATATTGAACATAATCTTATCATATTATCTGGCAATTGTGTTTCTTGGTATTAACTCTGCTGATTTGGAAACTTATGTTCATAGTAGATTTTTCATACATTCCAAAACATAGACTTAATCAGAATGTCCTTCAGAAGTTAAATGGATACAGTGTGGCACATCCATACAGTGGAATATTGTTTAGTGTTAAAAATAAATGGTTTATCAAGCCATTGGAAGATGTGGAGGAAACTTAAATGCATACTGTGAAGGGAAAGAAGCCAATCTGAAAAGGCTACATACTGTGTGATTCCAGCTGCATGACATCCTGGGAAAAACAAAACCGTGGAGACAGGAAAAAGATAAGTGTTGCAAGGGGTCAGGGGGAGGGATGGATGGATAGACAGAGCACAGAGGACTTTCAGAGCAGTGAAACTATATGACACAGTAATTAATGTTACATAATATTAGGTTACATGGTACTATGCATTTGTGGGAAAAAAACATACAACTCTGGAACAGAAAGACTCATTATTATGTAAAATATGAACTATTAATAATAGTTCATAATAACATTGATTCATCTATTGTAACAAATGTACTACACTAATGCCAGATGTTAACAATAGGGAAAAGAGAAGGGATATATAAAAACTCGGAACTATCAGTTCAATTTTTTGGTAAACCTCATTGTTCTAAAATATAAAATTTCATTTTAAAACAGTTTTCTAACAATTATATAACTCTCTGATACTATATTTCTTGACTGGATTTCAGTCAATAAATCATTAGGAGTTCTCATCAAAGAATTGTGGTGTTTGTAGAAGTTAGGATGGGGGTTGGGGATGAAATAATAAAAGTTTGTTAATCTAATTGGTCTTGTTTTGGGAGTTTGGTTATATGTTGTTTTGAAGACACGGGAGCAGTGAGGCTAATATTTCCTTGAAAGTTAGAAGAACATGGGCCAAATATTAATTAGTTTTATGCTTGGGGCATATGGTAGAAGCCCCTCATTCCAAGTTAGCATTCCTTCCCCGTTCCGCATATATAAGAAAATACTGGAAATGCATCATCTGTATATGGAAGAGGGGGGAAAATGTCTATATTACCTTACACCAGAAAAACAAAACCTATTAAAAGAGGGATGCTGCTGCAGGAGAAGACCTTTTTAGAGTGAGTGAATTTTTTTAAAAGAATTTGATTATTCATGACCCATCATTGGGAATTTCATCTCGAGTTCAGATATTCAGCCTTTGATGGAATGTGAAGCCACTTGTGGGCCATTTGGCCATCCCTGCAGGAAAATCAGTTCAAAACTCAGCCTGACTCTGCGGGAAACCTCTTAGAAACTTGTGCTTCTGCTGGTTGAAACCAGCTAGAAAAATGCATAATTTGTGCTCAAAGAAGAATTAGTAACGGCTAGAAGAGAGATCGATTTGTCTTTTAGCTCTCCCAGTAACTCGATCTACCATTTGGATGACTCTGTTGCCTTAGCCTGAGTTTCTACTTAAGTGAATAGGGGCTACTCTTCTAGATATGGTTGTTGATTCCCTCAGAACAAAATTAACATGGCAACAATCAAGTCATGCACAACCCTTTTGGAAACTTGAGGAAGAAGGCGAGCAACATTTCTAAAGGTTTTTGTCACTATTCTGAAATTCATAATGTCACAAATATATGTCATTTTATTACTAGACTTTAGAAATATGTAGGTATCGTGTAGCACATAGAGTGATTTTTGTTATGAATTGATTTTCTCAAGAAGTCAATGGTTTTACATTAAAAAATGCAGGACTGTGCATGGGAAGGACTGTAGGTGGAATGATTGGGGACCATAGAGCAACAGGAGTCTGGCGCCTTCTAGTACCTATCCAGAGATATTCAGCTTGACAAGCATCAGGCGTTCACAATGATGCTCAAATGAAATGTGGAGAATTATTAATGCGGGAGAAGAATTCAAGGTAGTTTTGTCAAACTGATGAGTTTTTGGTACATGCTAGTTACAGAGATCACTGCTGGGTTTTTGGATTGCTGTGCTGAGGATTCTTCTGAGGTCACATGTAGGCTCTGTGGGAAGAGTGATGAAAACTAATTAGCAAGGATGGACATAGGTGGGTTCCTCGGGATGAGTTCTAGGGCATGGGGTGCCACATTGGCTGCAGTCAGCTCTTACCCATAAGTGCCATCTAATGGTTTATAGCATAGCAGTCACACGGCAAGAAGAAATAAAAAGCATCTAAATAAGGAAAAGAAGAGGCAAACTGTGTCTATTTGCTGATAATATGATTCAATACCCCCAAAAAACCAAAAGACTTTGCCAAAAGATTCCTGGAACTGAGAAACAACTTCAAGTAAAGACTTAGGATACAAAATTAATGTGCAAAATTCAGTAACGTTTCTAAACACCGATAACATTCAAGCTGAGAGCCAAATCAAGAACTCAATTCCACTTACAACAGCCACAAAAATAAAATATCTACGAATACAATTAGCCACAGAGGTGAAAGATCTCTACTAGGAGAACCACAAAACACTGCTGAAGGAAAGTAAATAAGACTCAAACGAACAGATAAACATTCCATGCTCACTGGTTGGAAGAATTAATCTCATTAAAGTGGCCCAAAGAAATTTACAGATTTAATGTTATTCATAAAAAACTACAGACTTTATTTTTCACAGAATTAGGGACAACTATTCTAAAATTAAGATGAAACCGAAAAAGAGACCAAAAAGTCAAAGTAACCCTAAGCAAAAAGAATAATGCTAAAGATATCACAATACCTGGCTTCAAACTATAATATAATGTTCCAGTAACCAAAGCAGATGGTACTGGTATAAAAACAGACACATAGACCAAATGGAACCAAATAGAGAACAAAGAAATAAAGCCACAGACCTACACCCTGTTTATCTTTGACAAAGTTGACAAAAGCAAGCAATGGGGAAAGGACTCCCTACCTAATAAATGGTGCTGTAATAGCTGGATAGCCATATGCAGAAGAATGCAAGTGGACCCCTGCCTTTCACTATATACAAAAATTAAATCAAGATGAAATAAAGATTTAAATGTAATAACTCAAACTAAGAAGCCTAGAAGGAAGCCTAAAAAACCCCATTCTGAACATTGGCCATGGGAAATAATTTATGACTAAATCCTCCAAAGCAATTGCAACCAAAACAAAAATTGACAAGACGGACCTAATTAAACTAAGGAGCTTTTGCACAGCCAAAGAAACTATCAACTGAGTAAGCAAACAACCTACAGAAAGGGATAAAATAGATTTTCTAGTTTGTTTGCATAGAGGTGTTTATAGTATTCTCTGATGGTAGTTTGTACTTCTGTGAGATCAGTGGTGATATCCCCTTTATCATATTTTATGGTGTCTATTTGATTCCTCTCTCTTTTCTTCTTTATTAGTCTGCCTAGCATTCTATCTATTCTGTTAATCTTTTCAAAAAACCAGCTCCTGGATTCACTGAATTTTTGAAGGGTTTTTTGTGTCCCTATCTCCTTCAGTTCTGCTCTGATCTTAGTTATTTCTTGTCTTCTGCTAGCTTTTGAAGTTCTTTGCTCCTGCTTCTCTAGTTCTTTTAATTGTGGTGTTAGGGTGTCAATTTTATATTTTTCCTGCTTTCTCCTGTGGGCATTTAGTGCTATAAATTTACCTCTAAACACTTCTTTAGCTGTGTTCCAGAGATTCTGTTACGTTGTGTCTTTGTTCTCATTGGTTTCAAATAACTTACTCATTTCTGCCTTAATTTCGTTATTTACCCAGTGGTCATTCAGAAGCAGGTTGTTCAGTTTCCATGTAGTTGTGCGGTTTTGAGTGAGTTTCATAATCCTGAGTTCTAATTTGATTGCACTGTGGCCCGAAAGACTGTTTGTTATGATTTTCATTCTTTTGCATTTGCTGAGGAGTGTTTTACTT
Organism: Hylobates moloch; assembly: GCF_009828535.3. NCBI lineage: Eukaryota > Metazoa > Chordata > Mammalia > Primates > Hylobatidae > Hylobates > Hylobates moloch. The sequence goes on from NW_026652293.1 coordinate 80,250,050, forward strand.
CCAATTATGTGGTTGATTTTAGAATATGTGTTATGTGGTGCTGAGAAGCATGTATATTCTGTTGATTTGGGGTGGAGAGTTCTGTAAATGTCTATTAGGTCTGCTTGGCCCAGAGCTAAGTTCAAGTCCTGAATATCCTTGTTAATTTTCTATCTCATTGATTTGTCTAATATTGACAGTGGGGTGTTAAAGTCCCCCACTATTATTGTATGGGAGTTTAAGTCTCTTTGTAGGTCTCTAAGAACTTGCTTTATGAATCGGAGTGCTCCTGTATTGGGTGCATATATATTTAGGATAGTTAGCTCTTCTTATTGCATTGATCCCTTTACCATTATGTAATGCCCTTCTGTGTCTTTTTTGATCTTTGTTGGTTTGAAGTCTGTTTTATCAGAGACTAGGATTGTAACCCCTACATTTTTTTGTTTCTTTTTGCTTCCCATTTGCTTGGTAAATCTTCCTCAATCCCTTTATTTTGAGCCTATGTATGTCTTTGCACATGAGATGGGTCTCCTGAATACAGCACACCGATGGGTCTTGACTATCCAATTTGCCAGTCTGTGCCTTTTAATTGGGGCATTTAGCCCATTTGCATTTAAGGTTAATATTGTTATGTGTGAATTTGATCCTGTCAATATGATGCTAGCTAGTTATTTTGCCCATTAGTTGATGCAGTTTCCTCATAGTGTCAATGGCCTTTACATTTTGGTTTGTTTGGGCAGTGGCTGGTACTGGTTTTTCCTTTCCATATTTAGTGCCTCCTTCAGGAGCTCTTGTAAGGCAGGCCTGGTGGCGACAAAATCTCTCAGCATTTGCTTGTCTGTAAAGGATTTTATTTCTCCTTCACATATGAAGCTTAGTTTGGCTGGATATGAAATTCTGGGTTGAAAATTTTTTTCTTTAAGAATGTTGAATATTGACCCCCACTCTCTTCTGGCTTGTAGAGTTTCTGCAGAGAGATCCACTCCTAGTCTGATGGGCTTCCTTTTGTGGGTAACCTGATCTTTCTCTCTGGCTGCCCTTAACATTTTTTCCTTCATTTCAACCTTGGAGAATCTGACAATTACGTGTCTTGGGGTTGCTCAACCATCTAATCTTTGACAAATCTGACAAAAACAAGCAATAGAGAAAGGATTCCCTATTTAATAAATGGTGTTAGGAAAACTGGCTAGCCATAGGCAGAAAATTGAAACTGGAACCCTTCCTTACACCTTATACAAAAATTAACTCAAGATGAATTACAGATTTAAATGTGAGACCTAAAACCATAAAAACCTTAGAAGAAAACCTAGGCAATACCATTTAGTACATAGGCATGGCAAATACTTCATGACTAAAACACCAAAACCAATTGCAACAAAAGCAAAAATTGACAAATGGGATCTAATTAAATTAAAGAGCTTCTGCACAGCAAAAGAAACTATCCTGAGAGTGAACAGGCAACCTATAGAATGGGAGAAAATTTTTGCAATCTATCCATCTGACAAAGGGCTAATATCCAGAATCTACAAGGAACTTAAACAAATTTACAAGAGAAAAACAAACAACCTCATCAGAAAGTGGGCAAAGGATATGAACAGACACTTTTCAAAAGAAGACATTTATATGGCCAACAAACATATAATAAAATGCTCATCACCACTGGTCATTCGAGAAATGCAAATCAAAACCACTGTGAGATACCATCTCACACCAGTTAGAATGGTAATCATCAAAAAGTCAGGAAACAACAGATGCTGGAGAGGATGTGGAGAAATAGGAACACTTTTACACTATTGGTGGGAATGTAAATTAGTTCAACCATTGTGGAAGACACTGTGGCAATTCCTCAAGGATCCAGGACGAGAAATACCATTTGACCCAGCCATCCCATTACTGGGTATATACCCAAAGGATTATAAATCATTCTACTATAAGGACACATGCACACATATGTTTATTGCAGCACTATTCACAATAGCAAAGACTTGGAACCAACCCAAATGCCTGTCAGTGTTAGACTAGATAAAGAAAATGTGGCAGATATACGCCATGGAATACTATGCAGCCATTTAAAAAAATGAGTCAATGTCCTTTGCAGGGACATGGATGAAGTTGGAAACCATCATTCTCAGCACACTAACACAGGAACAGAAAACCAAATGCCACATGTTATCACTCATAAGTGGAAGTTGAACAATGAGAACATATGGCCACAGGGAGGGGAACATCACACACTGGGGCCTGTTGAAGTGTGGGGGGCAAGGGGAGGGACAGCATTAGGAGAAATACTTAATGTAGATGACGGGTTGATGGGTGCAGCAAACCACCATGGCATATGTATACTTATGTAACAAACCTGCACATTCTGCACATGTATCCCAGAACTTAAAGTATGATTTTAAAAATTCATTTAATCCAAAAAGAAAGGGATAAAATATTCACAAACTATGTATCCCAAAATAGTCTAAGATCTGCAATCTATAAGGAACTTAAATAATTCAACAAGGAAAAACAAACACCGCAATTAAGAAGTGGCCAATACCGTGAAAAAACACTTCTCAAGATAACACATATAATTGGCCACAAACATGAAACAATGTTCAACGTCACTAACCATCAGAGAAATGCAAATCAAATCACAATGAGATACCATCTCACATCAGTCAAAATGGCCATTATTAAAAAGCCAAAAACAACAGATGCTGCTGAGGTTGTGGAGAAAAGGTGATGTTTATACACTGTTGGTGGGAATGTAAATTAGTTTTACATTAGAAAAACGAAAATGTGGCACATATACACCATGAAATACTATGAAAAAAGTATGAAATCCTGTCCTTTGCAGCAATATGGATAGAGCCGGAGGCCATAATCCTACATGAATTAACACAGGAACAGAAAGCCAAATACTGGATGTTCTTACTCATAAATGGGAGCTAAACATTGAACACCTGGCCACAAAGATGGCAACTGTTATATCCTAGAGGTGGGAGGAAGGGAGGGGGGTAGGTGTTGAAAAACTATTGGGTTCCATGCTCACTACTTGAGTGATGAGATCATTTATAATCTAAACCTCAGCATTACACAATATGCTCAGGCACATGTATGCCATGAATCTCAAATAAAGTGGAATGAATAAATAAATGATTTTTTTAAAGAAGTTAAATAAATGAATAGTAAAAATATAAAAGTTGGCCAGGTGCAGTGGTGCATGCCTGTAATTCCCGCACCTTGGGAGGTCAAGGCATACGGATCACCTGAGGTCAGGAGCTCGAGGCCAGCCTGTCCAACATGGTGAAACCCCATCACTATAAAAACACAAAATTAGCCAGGCGTGGTGGTGTATGCCTGTATCCCAGCTACTCGGGAGGCTGAGACAGGAGAATCACTTGAACCCTGGAGGTGGAGGCTGCAGTGAGCCAAGATCGTGCCACTGCACTCCAGCCTGGGCAAGACAGAGTGAGACTCTTGTCTCAAAAAAAAAAAAAAAAAAAAAAAAATTGAAGTTAAAAAAATTAATCAGCCTTTCTAGGAAAAACAATAGAAAACATTAAATCTAGTCCTTTTATATCAGAATTTCCAGATATGTGTGTGTTTGTGTTTATTTATTTATAGATAGATGAAAGGATTGATATATAGATATGAATTGATAATATAAAAAATAAATTGATAATATTTTTGAGGTGCAACTTAATGAAATCAAAACATTAAAAATATTCACACAAATGAATCAAATAATATTGACTGAGGAAAATTTAATGAAGAAACCTTCCAAAATCTATACTGCAATTAGATATAAGGATTTAATCAGCACATTATTTTTTAGTCCCCCAAATTAAACCTGTATGTATGTTATAATAATGGAGCATTAATTAAATAATATTGAGCATATCCATAAAGTATAATACTTTGTGGATATTGCATGCTATGTTTGGGAGAATATTTCACATTGGGGTACTTTGTATGTTGTATTTTGTGAACAATGCAAATTGTGAAATTACATGTGAACCCACAGACACTCATGCACACACATATATGTTGTGGTGTAAATGCCATATATATTTATAGTGTTTAAGTTTCTGCATGTGTCTCTCTGTTGCTTCTCTACCTCTTGTTTAGTTACAGAAAGCTCTTATAGTTTACTGGTACATACACACACACATACCCACGAACATACATACAAACACGTACAGTATAAGTGCAATTTTGTAAGGATAATCATCTATATGATATGTTTTCGATAACCCTCTCTGGTATTATGTGTTTCCCGATGGGTATGCATTACCTTTATGCTCAAATAAAATAATAATTATTAAACTACCAATAAACATAACAGATGTTATGTTACTAAAATATAATAGAAATAAAGCTACTTTTTATCTTTTTAATGGCTTTCCACATTTGTTCCCACATTTCTCTGTGAGGAAGAGCTGCTGGCAGAACTTTCTGATGAAACACTCAGGAAATCAGTTTTACACTTTGAAGCACAGGAGTAGAAACACGTTCTCAAAGCCCATGTCACTGAAATGTTCACGGATTTCCACCCCATCAATACACTTCTCATTAGCTGTAATAAGTCCGTCTCATTAAAGTCTCCTGAGATGCAAAACGAAGAAACTTGCTCTTTCCCAGAGCACCTCATTCCATGTCCCTCAAAGAAAACTATTTAAACTCATGCCTCTTTTCAATCTGGACGCGCCGTCGTCGCTCCAGGGACCTCAGAAGCAGAACACCCAGAATAATTCGGCATTCTTTACTGGTCTGCTGCTTTCTTCCTGCATTTTTAGTTTTTCTGACCTGTTTAGTTGCTAAATATCTTCCTGTAAAGATAAGAAATAGACATTATTACATGTTTCTAGAAGGCTGGAGAATTTATGCAAATTGTCCTGGCAATGCAAATTATTTCAAGGATTTCTAAGGTGGCATTTATTTGTTTGGCTTAATAATACTTCCTTCTGCAGAGTTATATTACAAAAATAGCTCCTAACAAACTTGTCGCATGTCTCTCTTTGTCCTAACTCCATCACCAGTTGCTAAGGATACCTTCAGTCATGCCAAGTTCATAAATCCAAATTAGAAATCTATGCATACTGGATCTTCAGGGTTACATGCTGACAGCACTTTGGCATCCAGATGGCCTAGATGTTGAAGGATTTCCTGTTGTGGATGCCAATGACTATGAATTGCTTTGTGTGTTTTCTTCTTGGTATAAGCTAGATGAGAATTTAAGTCTACTAAATCTAATCATTTTTCCTTCTAGCAAAATATCACCTTCAACCTTCTAAAAAGTCTTAGTTCTCCATCGCTTGTTTAGTTACATAAAGTTCTTGTAGTTTGCCAGTAAGTTTTTGATTTACTAAATTATACATAACCTTCTCTATCTACTACTCTGAATGGCTCTCCTGACAGATTCAGCTCTCTGTAAGTGATAGATAATCATTTTTGTTGGAATACAGTTTGGAATAAAATTAGATATTTGGATAATTTTTATGAAAAGTATGTCTATTCTATTCCTTGATATCTACTTAGTGATGTGTGTCACATGCTGTTTTGAGTGGGTGGCATTCAGATTGCATGGATGAGAGGAGATATGAGAAATGTGAGATCATATAGAACAGAGAAATACATTACTTTATGAAGCTCTTTGAAAATTAAATAATTGGATTTAATAGTTAAGGTTTTGTCTAAATGAGCAACATCCCTGAGTAAAATTAGGCAATTAAAATGGATCATACTTAGACTCACTCTGTTTGTTCCACTCTTCCTATTCCTTTATGAAAATCCAGGTCTTTTGGAATTATGCAGGAATTTCACAGGTAAGAAGTCAAATGCTGATGAGCACCTAGACTCCTCCTCATAGTAGCACTTTAAATATTTGGTGCATATGCAAATGACTGGGTTTCCAGAACATTTCATTGTGATCTGACTGAATTTACATTCTTTATATGACATAAACAAGATTTATGTAAACTGGATCTGAGAAAGTTGAGGCAGACTTGTCTGCAACTCCTGGGCTGGAAATCTCAGGTACAAGTATGATGAGTAATGACTGTCCCATTCCCTCCATGCCAAATGCAAGTGCACTGAGGAAAAGATGGCCTGTTTGATTATCTGTGGGAATTACATGGAGTGAGTATTGTAAATCTCAGGTGTAAGGATGCTATCGAGTGTAACAGTGCAAAGAATCTTTTCTTAAATGTTTGCTGCTTGTTTTTTAAAAAATTATTTAAGCAAACCTTAGTCTTATGAGTTAGATAGGATAAGGACAATACTGTTTGAAAGGCACAGAAGATCTAAAGGAAAAACCTGTACTTAACTCCTAGTTTCTGAAGTACAGACTGTGAACCAGCCTTCCTGAATCGCTGAGTGGTGCATTGTCTTTGTCTCCTTCCCCTCATTTTACAGATAAGATCACTGATGACTGGAGAGTTGAAGATGCTTGCATTAAAGACACAGAGCTGATGTAAGGCAGACTCCTACAGGCATTCTAATTTCCAACATAGACTCGTTGCCTGACTGTCAAATGTGCAAGCATTTTAAAAATCCTTTTTTCCACAATGATTTCAAAGAATGTGCACAACACCTGGATTTCTCAGATCCACTTTGCCAATGATTCACAGGCATTTTTTTAGTGTCCACCACACCAAGGCATAAAATAAACTCTCATCACAATAACAGGTCTCTCTAGTTGAGGGGTTTATTCTAGTGTGTAGTCTCTTTACGGGTCTTGTAGGAGGTGTGTGTTGGTTGAAGAATGTGGTTCTAAGTTACTCTAAAATTGTCAAGAGTACATCAGTGCTTTATTATCTAATAATTGTATGATTATTATTTCAATATGAGTTCATTCTTAATGATTCCAACTTTTTGAGATACTAAACAGAATTTAGGAACACAGAGAAAAATTAGGAACATATATTTTTGTATTTAGTCTCAAAAATTGCACAACACTGTATTGACCTGTCTTGAGAACTTCTCATGTGAAAAGATAACTGTAAGTTTGAATGTGTATATAATGCCTCAATGTGTCTGGGCTAACAACGGAAAAGTAGTGTTGCCAGTGTATTCTGTACAGGAAAAACCGCACCTAGAGTCATCTGTTGAAATTGAGGTATTATCTTCTAAAATAGACATTGCAAAAGCTTTCCCTGGTAAATACCTGGAAGTTGACACTTTGGAAAAAAATTCATACATGAATGCATAAAATAACTGGAGAAGTATGACTGGTATAGAGAAGGAGGGAAGAAACCCTTGTAGTCATATTCACATTACGAAATGTTGAATACTGCAAAGAGAGAAATCTGGTTCCAAGCAGATTCAGAGGAAAAGGAAGAAAACTGCATGAAGCAGCTTTAATCTAAGCTAACACAGAGCTTCCTAACAACAAGGCTGCTGCATGGAGGGAGCATGGAGCTTGCTCTTTTCTTTGGCGGAAGCTTCACCAGTGAAGCAGGCAAAAGCTGCAACTTGCAACTTAGGAATTATCTTGTCACTTGATTTAAAGGATGGACTTGGTGATGATGACAGTCCTGGGCAAGCATTGTGTCCTACCTTCAGACTGTAGTGATGTGGGGGGAAAATATTTGCGGCCATCCCCACTCAACCAACATGTACCCCTTATAAAACAGTAGAAAATATTTACAAATGTCAGGATAATATAAATGCATTGATTTATCTCTTGGTGTATGGTATAATGCAATAAAAAATAGTTTAATTAAGCCTAAAAGACAATTTTATCCAATAAAATTATGTCTATTTTATCCATTAACTTTTTAAAAATAATTTTCTCAAAATTTGCAGGCCAAGTATACTTCTGCTCTTCAAAGGCATTTAGATTTTCTGCAAGCTTAATTGAAATGCACACATTTTTCTGAGAATTTCTACTAAGTAACAATCCTTTCAAGTCCAAGGATATTTGGGGGAAAAGATAGACTTTAACTGCTGATGTAACTTCACTGGGAGCACCTGGGTTTACAGACCTTTTCTGAAGATCAGGAGGTATTTGCAATTTAAATTCATAGATTTTAGTTGAATATGTAGATTGCTGAAATGAGAGATTGAGAATTCGCACCCATTTACTAATAGTTTTGAAATAATTTGCAGATATCTTACATTTTACTTTGTATTGTATAAAATATTTGTACCTGTAACTATAAATTCCTTATTTGATTCTTAAAGTAACCCTGAATGTTTCATTATCTCAATTAATATAAGCAGATACTGAGGCTCAGGGTGTTAAGGAAGAGAATCCAAGGTCACAGAATTAATTAATGTCATGACCAGAGGAAGAACTCAATTCATTTAATTCTAAATTTTGTTTCACTATATGTTGCCTTCATCATGTCAGAAACAAATGCCTATATAAAGTCACAGAATCATTCCAAACATTTTCTGATTATTTTTATGTGTACTAAACCTTAGCAAAGCTGTACCATCTATGCCCAGGAGAAATTCAACAAGTATAGTTACTTATTGTGCTCACTCTAGTGAGAGAGCAGATAATAAATTTAACAGAACATTTTACTTAAAATCATAATTTACTTTCAGGAGGGCTTGTTCTCTGATAAATTAGACCTTTTGTATGCAGATAGGAAAAGTAAGGCCAGTTGGCTGCAAAATGGAGTCGACTTTAGAATTTCCCTTTGTATTGCTAGGTTTACAGGGCTAGCTGGCTATAGAAAAAGCTAGAACCACAGAAGAGTTACATATGTAAATCTAAATACGTATGTAAATCTACGGGAGGAGATTCTGAATGTATATACTTATATATACAATGGATAAAAGATCATCCTTTATGTTCTTGAAGTTTGTTGCGGATTTTATTGTAACCTGAAATTGTATAAAACAGTCACTCAGTTTTTCTTAATTACCAAAACTATGGAAAAATTCCAATTTCCAAAAATAATCAGTGAGTTATAGCTCAATATGTACGTCCCTGTGCTATTACATATACGTGTGAGTGTGTGTGTATAAAATGGGAGTGTGAACAGACAGCAGAGGCCGCTATTACATATACGTGTGTGTGTATAAAATGGGAGTGTGAACAGACAGCAGAGGCCGCTATTACATATACGTGTGTGTGTATACAATGGGAGTAAGTGTGAATAGAGAGCAGAGGCTGCTGTTGGACTTTGTGAAGCAGCACGATTTTCCCTCTGTTTCTGGTGTCTTATCGCATGATAAAAGTCAAATCCAAAATGCAGGAAGTGTGGAAGTAGCTGAAATACTGCTAATATTTAGTCTGAGACATAAACTGGAGAGGAGTTTCCCTTTAGAAATATATTTTAATAGGTTCCTTTAATGAAACCTAAAAAAAGTAAAAGCAAAATGAGGGAGGTTGTAAATAATGATGACATTGTACATAGTATCAGAAAAATGTATAAAACCTGACAGCAAAGATTCTGAATTGGCAAAATATACATTATATTTATATATAATATACATATGTAGATATGTGTACATTTTTATATATGTGTGTATCTGTACACAGTTTATATCCATAAAACAGCAATCCTGATTATAATAATTTATGTGATCTACTCTCAAGTATGACTAGTTTTCAGTAGTCACATTAATTATTACACATTGTTAACAATTTAGCAGGTTCACATGGTTGGTACATTTTATTTGCTAATTACAGTAAATGTCTAGCTGCTATTCCCATATAAAGTTTCCTATATACACAATGCCATGTGTATGAACATATAATGAATTGATACTATCTAGTCCAAACCCTCCTCACACTAACAGACCCCGTGACCACCAACACGTTACCCTCAATGCTGTCATTGGTGAAAGGGGCTTTTATAGCTCCTCACTTGTTAGTTTTATTGTGAAGACCAGGGAGTCAATTGTTACAAAGCTCTTCTTAGCATGACGCTTTGCAAAATAAACTCCACGATGTCATCATCATTATTCTCAATAGCAACTTCTTTTTCTGGGCAATTGACTCAAATGCTAATATTTTTAGAATATTTAGAGGAGCATTAGACTAGTTTGATCAATTTTACTCCCAAATATGTTGGTAAAATGTCTTTCTTGGAATACATTTAGTCTTAAAACACGTGAAAAATCATCCTTTACTTTCATGAAGTTTGTTGTGGATATTTGTTTCTTTATTGTAACCTGAAATTGTATAAAACACACTCAGTTTTTCTTAATTATCAAGAACTATGAACAATTCTAATTTCCAAAAATAATCAGTGAATTATAGCTCAATGTTTACATCCCTGCGGTATTTCCTCCGAATATTAATTGCTAATACTGATTTCTAATGGTCATGCTCATCATAATCCTAATGCTAACTCCTCATCATCTTAAAATGGAAAATAAAGTTCTATAACACTGAACGCCTCTTGTATTGAGAATAATTTTTATGTCTAAATTTGCAAGAGCAGTTTCCATTGAGTTTCTGTTGCCCTTTTTATTTCATCCCTTACAATTTGTCTGGGACATGGATAAACTGACACCAAGTATACTCTCGTGATGTAGACAGTGACTTGTGATCCAAATGGTAGATAACCCATATTTGTAGCTAAATGGAAGACATGAGCTACTCACAGCCAGCACCAAAGATGTTTTGAAAGTAGTGGTGATGCCGACCATAGAAAGACACATTAAATAATAATACAAATTTAAATGCATCTAAGGCAATACACACACACACACACACACACATACCAGACCATGGTATGTTTAACTGCTGTGTAGCATGGTGTGCAACCTTAAGCATTGTTATGTATATCATTGTAATACAGTGTCATCTGCTGACATCATCTTCTCCAATGTATTTAAGCAATTATTGATTAATAATGACCAATTTTATTTAAAAACCTTCTGGAATAGATTAAATGCTAGATATCAGTCTCAATGTGCCAAGAATACTATTTTTTAAATGTTTTCTTCCCACTTTTAAAAGTTTGCTGCCTAACAATTAATTCATATGTTGTTATTTTACTGCCCTGGGAATGCTATCATCTTATTTGGAAGATATTATCTTATATTGGCACAACTGTAGGATCAATGGAAGCGTACAACACATCCTCTACAGACTTCACTTTCATGGGGCTGTTCAACAGAAAGGAAACCTCAGGTCTTCTTTTTGCCATCATCTCTATCATCTTTTTCACCGCACTGATGGCCAATGGGGTTATGATCTTCCTGATCCAAACAGATTTGCGCCTTCATACACCCATGTACTTCCTCCTCAGCCACCTTTCCTTAATTGACATGATGTACATTTCCACCATTGTGCCTAAGATGCTGGTTGATTACCTGCTGGATCAAAGGACCATTTCCTTTGTGGGGTGCACAGCTCAACACTTCCTTTACCTTACCCTTGTGGGAGCTGAATTCTTCCTGCTGGGCCTCATGGCCTATGACCGCTATGTGGCCATCTGCAACCCTCTGAGATACCCTGTCCTCATGAGCCGCCGGGTCTGTTGGATGATTATAGCAGGTTCCTGGTTTGGGGGCTCTTTGGATGGCTTCCTCCTAACCCCCATCACCATGAGCTTTCCCTTCTGCAATTCCCGGGAGATTAACCACTTCTTCTGTGAGGCGCCGGCAGTCCTGAAGTTGGCATGTGCAGACACAGCCCTCTACGAGACAGTGATGTATGTGTGCTGTGTTTTGATGCTGCTGATTCCTTTCTCTGTAGTCCTTGCTTCCTATGCCCGAATCCTGACCACAGTTCAGCGCATGAGCTCAGTGGAGGGCAGGAAGAAGGCATTTGCCACTTGTTCATCCCATATGACTGTGGTGTCCTTGTTCTATGGGGCTGCCATGTACACCTACATGCTGCCACACTCTTACCACACACCAGCCCAGGACAAAGTCCTCTCTGTGTTTTACACCATTCTCACCCCCATGTTGAACCCCCTCATCTACAGCCTTAGAAACAAGGATGTGACTGGAGCTCTGAAGAGGGCCTTGGGGAGGTTCAAGGGTCCTCAAAGGGTGTCAGGAGGTGCCTTTTGACAGGCGACTCCTTCCCATGCATATGGTAAATGGGAGACTCTGTGGTCACTGTGGCTGTGCTTTCATTGAAAGATGAAGCAAAAAGGGAGGGAGTGATATGATTACAATACTGGTTTTTGTCTAGGGTTTCTGGTTCATAACTCCGTAGTTATGTTAGTGCTTTAGGCCTCAGAAAACCGAATCTCTCTCTGTGATCTTCGCCTTCCCTCTTTTCACCTGCTTCTTTTACTCCCCAAAGAAAGCATTAGAAACTAAAAATATAATCCAATCTTTCCCCACTTTTGGTCACAGAGAAATTGTCTGACTACCTTGTCTGATTGCAGGTCATAAGACCTCTGTTTCAAAAGAGGCCCTCTCTCATACCCTGGAGGAGGGAATGCTATACAGAGAGGCCAAGAAGAATCTGATCAGACAGGCCTTCATGTGTGTCCCCACTCAGTCTATCAACATTAGGTCATACTCTTTGTTCAGTCTTATTTCTATGCGATTGTCCATGCTTCAATCATGACTATTCAATAAAGTTTCCATATAAGGGCCAAAAGTAGAGGACAGAAAACTTCTGGATAGCTGAACTCATGAAGCTGAACAGGAGGGTGATAAGAACCCACCTATGTGCCTGGAGGGTAGCATGCCCCAACTCCACAGAGGCAGAAGCTCTTACGCTCTTCCAGACCTCACCCTCTGTGTCTTTTCATCTGGCTGTTTCTATGTATCCTTTGTAATATCATTTATAATAAATGGTAAACATAGGTAAGTGTTTCCTTGAATTCTGTGAGGCTCTATAGCAAACTAACTGAACCAAAGGACGGGCTGTGGGATCCCCAATTTACAATCACTTGGTCAAAAGCACAGGACAACTTGGGGCTTGTAATTGGCACTGGAAATGGAAGGCAGTATTATGGGACTGAGCCCTCACCCTGTGGGATCTGACACTATCTCCAGATAGATAGTGGCAGATGATCATGGGAGTTTAGCTTGGGCTAGAGCATTTGACTGTAGATAGTGGCAGAATGGAATTGATTTGGAGGACACCCAAATGTTGTCCACTGCAGAAATGATTGTTTGCTTGGTGTGTATCAAAAAATCCCCCACTCATTTGGTCCCATACATCTTATATGTTGATTGCTGTGTGGTATGGAAGCAGAGGAAACACAGTTTCATGTGTTTTTTTCCTCAAAGAGCGTTCAACTTGGTGGGGGAAAAAAAAAAACTAATGTAAAAAACATGTCCTCTTGATCTCTTTTCCTTCTCTTTTCTTTTTTCTTATACCTTCCCTTTCTCCTGCCATGTTCACATGTATTCTAAATAAATACAAGAGGGTTCCATAAACACAAAAATGTGTTTCCATCTGCAAGCTGGTAGAAAGAGTCATTGAACATAGTCTTCTTAAACAGGTATTGTACTCACTACAATCAGGTGCTTATTACTTTCAGTAAAAGTACAGTATTTATCTTTTTTTTTGCAACACATTAGTGAAAACTATTTGTCAGATAACTTAAATGGATGAAAGCAAAGGACATTGCCCAGAAAAGACATCATGAGAACACTGTATATCTGAGGGGTAAGGGGGTTTCTAAAACACTGGAGAAACATACAGGGGGATGGGTTAGGAAGGCAGTAAAATGCTTTTCAAATGTCTCATGAGATCATCAAGGTTAAGCATATATCAGCCATGTAATAGTATTAGGGCATAGTTAATATTCATGTTCCATATTGATCCAGGAATTGAGGAAAGAAAGCATGTGCCAATACATGGTTAGTATCCCAATTATATAAAGAGTTCACTCATCATCAGAAGGGTGACTTTATCAAAATTATAATTCACCATGCGGGGCTATCATTATACAAACATCATCATGGTCATAATCATAATAACATTCATCAATCTCTAAAACTTAAAAATTTATGTGCCTTGCCAGGTTCATCATCCTTTAACAACTTCATAACAAAGGAAGCAGAACTTGTTATGAGTCATAGTTTACATATAAGAACAGTGAGTTTCAGGGAAGCAAGAAAATTCTGTAGGATAATAATTTTAATTAGTAGACTAGATGGCAGAATTTCAAGAAATGTGATTGATAGAACATTATATTCTTCAGATACAGCTTCCTCATTCACTCATTCATGCTTTATAGCTGTGACCAAGACAAACAAAGCAATTGCACTTGAGAAATTTGCATTACAGTGGGGAAAAGACCATGAACAAAAATAAATACAACAAGTGAGCAAGCAAAAAAACACATATATCCAACATGTTGTCTGTGGTAGCTGTGACTAAAGCTAAACATATCCATATCCTGCACCCCTGCAGGTCCATTCTTGAGTGAATTCTTAATAGATATATTATAGTTTGAATTTGGTTTATTTGCCCCCACCAAAACTTATGTTGAAATTTTATCCCCAATATGGTGTTGTTGGGAGTCAGGCCTAATGGGAGATGTTTGGGTCATGGAGGCAGACCCTTCAGGAATGGCTTGGTGCTATTCTTGTGTTAGTGAGCGAGTCCTCACTTAGGCAAGTCTGAACTACCTCTTGGAGGAGTTAATTCATTTCTGGGAGAGTGGGTTTTATAAAGCCAGTACATCCTTCAGGTTTTGCTCCGCCTTTGACCTTCTCCACCATGTTTTGAGCTAGCCTTCGACCCTCACCTGAAGTCAAACAGATGCTGGCCCCATGTTTCTCATACTTCTCAGCCTTCAGAATGATAGTCAAAAGCAGCTTCTTTTTTTAAATAAATTACTCAGTCTCAGGTATTCTTCTATAGCAACATAAAATGGACTAAGACAGAAAATTGGTACCAGGGAGTGGGGTGTTGCTATAAAGATACATGAAAATATAGAAGTGGCTTGGAATTGGGTAATGGGCAGAATTTGGAAGAGTTTGGAGGAGGGGGCTAAAAAAAAACTGCATTACCAGGCCGGGCACGGTGGCTCACGCTTGTAATCCCAGCACTTTGGGAGGCCGAGGCGGGCAGATCACGAGGTCAGGAGATCGAGACCACGGTGAAACCCCGTCTCTACTAAAAATACAAAAAATTAGCCAGGCGTGGTGGCGGGCGCCTGTAGTCCCAGCTACTCGGAGAGGCTGAGGCAGGAGAATGGCGTGAACCCGGGAGGCGGAGCTTGCAGTGAGCCGAGACTGCGCCACTGCACTCCAGCCTGGGCGACAGAGCGAGACTCCGTCTCAAAACAAAACAAAACAAAACTGTATTACCATGAAGGGTGCATTAAGGACAATTATTGTGAGGGCTTAGGAAAAGAGAGGGCTCAGGAGAAAATAAAAAGACAAGAGAAAGTTTGCAACTTTTTAGAAATTGTTTAAGTGGTTCTGGCCAAAATGCTGTTCGAAACATAGACAAGTAAAGGCCATTGTGATGAGTTCTCAGAAGGAAATGAGGAGTATTTATCTGGAAACTGGAGCAAAGGTCAACCTGGTTATACAGTTGCAAAGAACTTGGGTCCATGATGTCCATGGACTAGGACTTTATGGGAGGCTGAATTTAAGAGTAATGAACTAGAATATCTGGTGGAAGAAATTTCTGAGCATCAAAGCTCTCATGCTGCTATGTAGCTACTTCTAACTGCATAAGGTTAACTGCCAGGAAAAGGGGAAGCAGAGTGTAAATTTTTGGAAAATTTGCAGCCCAGCTATGTGGTAAAGAATTAGTGTTTTCATGAGAGGAAACCAGAGGTACAGCCAAGAGACCCTTTGCTAAAGATATTAGTGTGGATGAAAAGGAGCCAGGTGCTAATAGTCAAAACAAAGGGAACAAAATCCCAAAGGCATTTCAAAGCTCTTCCATGCTATCCTTCCCTTTGCAGTCCCAAGGCCTGAGAAGGCAGAGTTATTTTGGAAGACTATCCTGAGCCTGGTGCCCTGTGTTGCATCAGGACCCTGCTTCATCATCTAGTAGTGGCTCAGAAAGCCCCATATGTGTCTCTGGCTACTCCAGAGAGCCCAAATGGTAAGCCATGGCTTCCACGTGGGAAGTCTGCAGGTGCCAAAAATAAAAGAGCCATGGAGATATTACATGTGCTACCCAGATTTCACAGGACAGCTTGGAAATCCTGAAAGTCTAATCAGAAAACTGCCGCAGGGGTGGAGCCACTGCCAAGAGCCTCTATTAAGGCAATTCCCACTGGAAATGTGAGCCCAGAGCTGCCACAGAGAGTCCCTACTGGTGCAATGGTTAACAGAACCATGGGGGCAGGATGGGAGTGGGGCCCCAGAATGTTGCAGCCACCAGCAGCATGCAGTCTCAGCCTGGAGAAGTGGCAGGCATAGAACTCCAATTTGTGAGAGCAGATATGTGACTATGCCCAGCAATTCCATAGGGGCGGAGGTGCCTGCGGCCTTGGGAGCCCACCCCTTACACCAGTGTGCCTAGGATCATGGAGTCCAATAAGATTTTTCTTGAACTTTAAGATTTAATGAGTGCCCTGCTGTGTTTCAGACTTGCATGGGGTCTGTCATTTCTCTCTTTTGGTCAAATTCTCCTTTTTGGAATGAGAATGTTTATCAAATGTCTGTCCCACCATTGTAATGTGGAGGTAAATAACTTGCTTTGCTTTCACAGGCTCATAGTTGGAAAGAGCTTGACTTCAATCTCAAATGAGACTTTGTACTTTAAACTTTTGAGTTGGTGCTGGGACAAGTCAAGACTCTAGGGACTATTGGGATGGAATGATTGTATTTTTGTTGGAGTCAGAGGCAGAATGCTGTGGTTTGGATATGGTTTGTCTCTACCAACATACATGTTGAAATTTGATTCCTGATGTGGTGGTGTTGAGAGGTGGGGCCTAGTGGAAGATATTTGGGTCATGGGGTCATATCCCTCATGAATGGCTTTGTGCCATTCTTGCGATAGTGAGCGGGTTCTCACTCTGGCAAGACTGGATTAGTTCTTACAAAAATAGATTAATTGCTAGGAGAGCGGGTGGCTATAAAGCCAGATGTTCCTCTGGTTTTTGCCTCTCTCTTCACACATATCTGCTTTACCCTGTGACCTTTCCCATGCTTTGATCAAGCACATGGCCCTTACCAGAAACTGAGCAGATACTGGCACCATTTTTCTTGTATATCCTGCAGAAATGTGAGCTAAATAAATCTCTTTTATTTAAATTACTCGGCTTCAGATATGCTGTTACAATGACACAAAATGGATAACATGGATGCATAATGTTACCAAAATACATATAGTAACATAAAATACGGAAGCAATCAAAAGCCCACTGATGGTGAAATGGATAAATTGTGACATGTTCATAAAATAAGAATAGATGTTCTAATACTACTTACAAACATACTGTTGAACTAATGAAGCAAGCTACAAAAGAGTACCTTCATATGAAGCACAGATCCAGCAAAACTATCCTATACTGTTGGAGGGCTGGTGGCTGGAAGGATGCATGAGCATCTTCTTGAATTTCTGTTTATTGATGTCAATGCTGATTGTATGCCCAATGTTCAATTTAAGAAAATCAATCAAGTCTAAATTTTTGGTACATTGAATACCTCTTTGTGTGTACATTATGCTCTGATACAAATTTAAAATATAACTCATAATAATGTGGTAAATACAATAGTATAATGGGACAGTGGAGGTAGGTGGAGGGTTACCCTAGATATGGTATTCGAGAAGGTTTCTGAGGCTGTATTTGAGAAAAAAAAAAGACAGGAATAGAAAGATCCAGGTGTAGAGCCCTCCAGGTAGGAAGAATAACACGTGCCAATGTTCTGAAGTGGCAACGATGTGTTCAGAAGGCTTGACAGTGATGCAGATCCCGAATGAGTAATGGGTGAAGAAGGCAAGTCTGAAAACGTGGGTAGGGACCAGATCAGAAAAGGCCTTTCATGCTGTGCTACAGAAGCTGGAACTTGACTTAATTTGTAAAGAAAAACCATTGAGAGGTCACAAACAAAGAAAAGACAGATTATAAATAACATTCTGAGAATGCTACTCTAGCTGCTTTATAAAGAATGAACTAAAAACACCTGTTAGGAAGCTTTTCCTGCATTCTAAAGAGAGACACTTTCAGCATGGGTTAGAGTTTTAGGAGTAGAGGTGACAGGAAGTAGTATCACTGGGATGCACTTGAAGGTGTGAATAGCAGGTGATGATCAAGTATGAGGTCTGAAGGAAATAGAATCAAGAAGAGTGCCCAGGTTTTAAGCCTGAGCAACAATATTGATAGTGGATCTATTTGTTGAAATGGAGTGAAGACATTTCTATACTTTTAATTTATTTTTTATGTTTTTGAGGAATATTATGCTTTGATTGTATCAAGTTAAGCAAGAGATGATAACCGCATGATGAGTTTTGCCTTTCAGAAAGCAGTAGCATTTATCAAGCCCGAGAAATTGAGTCTGCAGACACTGTCTACTAGAGTCAAATTTTGTTTTGAAATAGCTCATTATTTTATTTAACTTCATAAACTAGTTTAGTCTATGATGAGTTAATAGACAGATGTGAAAAATCTCAAACTCCTCTGTCAGGGCTCAGAACATGATCCTTCCAAATATGGCTTCTTGTTGAAATCTAAAAATAAAATCCTAAGCCCCCCAATCAACTGAATGG
>NW_026652293.1:80268678-80271868 GCF_009828535.3 Hylobates moloch
AATAAAAGTAAGGAATTACTGATATATGCAGCAATATGGATGAATCTTACAGACATTATGCTGAATGAAAGAAACCAGATACAAAAGAGTGCATACTGAATGATTCCTCTCTTTTCTTGAGACAGAGTCCCACTCTGTCACCCAGGCTGGAGTGCAGTGGCACGATCTCGGCTCACTGCTAGCTCCGCCTCCTGGGTTCAAGTGATTTTCCTGCCTCAGCCTCCCGAGTAGCTGGGATTACAGGCATGTGCCACCACACCTGGCTAATTTTTGTATCTGTAGTAGAGACGGGGTTTCACCACGTTGGCCAGGCTGGTCTCAAACTCCTGACTTTAGGTGATCCACTCACCTCGGCCTCCCAAAGTGCTGGGATTACAGGTGTGAGCCACCGCGCCTGGCTGAATGATTCCTTTTATATGAAGTTCAATAAATCAGAATAGTGGTTACCCCTGGAGAGGATGGTGCTGAATGAAAAGGAGTACAGGGAAACCCTCTGGGGTGCTGGGAACATCCTGTATCTTGATCTGAGTGGTGGTTACAGGGTGCGTATATATATTAAAATTCAATGATTTCTACATTTCAGGGTAATGTATTTTAAATCTTTATTATATTTATTTTATACCTCAATAAAGAAGAAAAAAAGAATACAGATGCTAACTTGAAGGGAATACTAGTGGCCAAAGATGGGACAATTTGAATATCAAGAAAAATTTTGACCGTGATATACTGAAACATGTTAAATAAAAACCCATTAGTTTATAATAATTCTAAAAATGTTACTTGATCTGTTACCACCTTGAAAATTAGTAAAAAGAAAAAATCAGGTATTTTTTCCTGTTTTTCCTTAGCGGTAATATTGCAGAGTAAACAAATAGTTGATGAGGAAATTATTTTCCCAACTTCCAGCTGATAAATACAGAAGGAACAATAGAATTAGAAAACTGCTGGCCGGGTGCAGTGGCTCACACCTATAATTCCAGCACTTTGGGAGGCTGAGGTGGATGGATCACCTGAGGTCACACATTCAAGACCAGCCTGGCCAACATGGTGAAACCCCATCTCTACTGAAAATGCAAAAATTAGCTGGGTGTGGTGGCACGCACCTATAATCCTGGCTACTCAGGAGGCTGAGGCAGAAGAATCATTTGAACCCGGGAGGCAGAGGTTGTAGCAAACCGAGATCACACCGCTGCACTCCAGCCTGGGCAACAGAGCGAGGCTCCTTCTCTATATAAATAAATAAAAAAGCCTGGCATCGCATGTCTGGGCTGAAATCAAGGTGCAGACCAGGCTGAGTTCCCATCTGGAGGCTCTGGGCAAAATCTGCTTTAAAACTCACTCTTGTCGTTGGCAGAATTCAGTTCCTTGTGGTTGCAGGACCCAGGTTTCCTGGTTTCCTCGCTGGCCATCAGTCAGGAGCTGCTTTCAGCCCCTAGAGGCTCCCTGCACTCCTGGCCCTGGGGTTTCCTGTATCTTTAAGCCATCAAAGACACATTGAGCCCTTCTTGAAATTCAAATTTCTGGCTTCCTCCATCTTGACCTCTATGGATTTAAATGGCTAGGCCCATTTAAGTAATCTCTCAAATTTAAGATAAATTTATTTGAGAACTTAACTACATCTGTGAAATTCTTCTTGTCATTGAAGGTCACATAGCCACAGGAGCGGCTGCTCCTCATATTCACAGGCTGTGCCTACATTTACAGGAAGGAAGTGACACAAGGACAAGGGTCGTTTGGGGATCACCTTAGAATAGTTCCTACTAAAATCACCAATGTAGGCCGGGCGCGGTGGCTCACACTTGTAATCCCAGCACTTTGGGAGGCCAAGGTGGGTGGATCGCTTGAGGTCAGGAGTTTGAGACCAGCCTGGCTAACATGGGAAAACCCCATCTCTACTAAAAATACAAAAATTAGCCAGGCATGGTGGCGCACACCTGTAATCCCAGCTACACGGGAAGTTGAGGCAGGAGAATCGCTTGGACCTGGGAGGTGGAGGTTGCAGTGAGCCAAGATTGCACCATTGCGCCAGCCTGGGCGACAAGAGCAAGACTGTTAAAAAAAAAAAATCACCAATGTAGTATTCTTGCCAAAATTTTTAAACATGGATCCAATTCTGAGGATATGATCAGACAAATCCAGATTGTGTGACACTCTACACGTCAACTGGCCTGAACGCTTCAAAAATGTCAGTCATAAAAGATTTTTTTAAAAGAGGTGACTCTT
Organism: Hylobates moloch; assembly: GCF_009828535.3. NCBI lineage: Eukaryota > Metazoa > Chordata > Mammalia > Primates > Hylobatidae > Hylobates > Hylobates moloch. The sequence goes on from NW_026652293.1 coordinate 80,270,902, forward strand.
CCAGACTCGAGGAGGTTAAACAGACATGACAACCAAATGTATAATCCTCGACTGAAGCCTGGATTTAAAAAAATATTATGAGACATTTTCAAGACAACTTGAAATGTGAATATATTCCAGCTATTAGCTCATATTATTGTAACAATGTTAAATTTCTTCAGTGTGATAATGGTGCTGTGATTATGTAGGAGAATGACTTTGTTCTCAAGAAATAAGTGAATGCTAGAAAATTTTAGGGGTGAAGGTCAGTATATTTGCAACTTTTAAATGGTTCAGAAAAAAATATATATATGGAGATAGAGAAAAACGGTGGCAAAATGTTAACAATTGGTGAATTAAGAAGAGTATATGGGTATTTATTGTATTATTATCATTTTTTAATCTTTCTGTGGACTTGGAGTTTTTTGTCTTTTTTTTTTTTTGAGATGGGGTCTTGCTCTGTCACCCAGGCTGGAGTACAGTGGCATGATCATAGCTTACTGCAGCCTCGAACTCCTAGGCTCAAGTGATCCTCCCCTCTCAGTCTCCTGAGTAGCTGGGACTACAGGTGTGCACCACCACTCCTGGCTAATTTTCCTATTTTTCTGTAGAGTCAGGATCTCATTATGTTGCCCAGGCTGGTCTCAAACTCCTGGGCTCAGGTGATGCTTCTGCCTCAGCCTCCCAAAGTGTTGAGATTATGGGCGTGAGTGCGCCTGACCTGACTTGAAGATTTTTTAAAAATAAATCTCAGAGAGAAAAAGAATGTGGTGTAAAACCATCTTAATGATAAACTTATTTTCCATCTCTCTGGTTCTTTCTATAGTGACGCAGTACTAAAAGAATGTAGCAAGTGAGTTGAGCAATTTCAGACATTCAGACTGCATCCGGAATTGGTGGGTTCTTGGTCTCACTGACTTCGAGAATGAAGCCATGGACCCTCGCGGTGAGTGTTACAGCTCTTAAGGTGGCACCTCTGGAGTTGTTC
>NW_026652293.1:80271968-80273717 GCF_009828535.3 Hylobates moloch
CCCGTACCTGCCAACTTCCAGACCTTGCATCACCACCTCCACTGGCACAATACCCACTGACATGGATAACTTGAAGAAACTAAGATAAGCAGCATTCCACCATAAATCTTATTCAAGGGACTTAACCTTATCACTCACATGTGCCTAAGACCAGAAGAATGACTGATCTTTACCCCTTGCTTCATGATAATACTAAAAGCTCCACCCAGGGAAGGGCTTACCCACCATTTTTTGATCATGCAATGTATGTATTAACATAATTTCTCACTGTGCCTGCACATCCTGTGCTCCACTCCACGTGTATAAAGAGCCTCCCATACCTCATGATTATCCACATCACTCGTCTTAAAACACAGCAGGCCGGGCGCGGTGGCTCATGCCTGTAATCCCAGAACTTTGGGAGGCCGAGGCGGGTTGATCACGAGGTCAGGAGATGGAGACCATCCTGGCTAACACAATGAAACCCCGTCTCTACTAAAAATACAAAAAATTAGCCGGGCGTGGTGGCGGGTGCCTGTAGTCCCAGCTACTTGGGAGGCTGAGGCAGGAGAATGGCATGAACCTGGGAGGCGGAGCTTGCAGTGAGCCAAGATCCAGCCACTGCACTCCAGCCTGGGTGACAGAGCGAGACTCCATCTCAAAAAAAAAACAAAAACCACAGCAAAGACCTAGCCATGGGGAACCAGCCACATAATTGTCGTTCCAGTGCTGTCTCCCTTGTATTAGAGCATAAGCCCTTAATAAAGCCTGGTCTGGGAAACTTGCTTGGTCTATGTCCATTTCTACTGCACAGGAGCCCAAGAACCTGTGGTTAGTAATACTTCCACATTTTGGCCTGAATGAATCGGGTACTCTCTGTTTAGCTGATAGGTGACTAGTTTCCTTTATTATTTTCACAGTTTTACATCTTATGTATCAGTATGGTTTGTCTCTGTGTCCCCACCTAAATCTCATGTTGAATTGTAATTCCCAGTGTTCAGGGAGGGAGCTGGTAGGATCATGTGGTGGATTCCCCCTTGCTGTGCTCATGATTCTGAGTGAGTTCTCATGAGATCTAGTTGCTTAAAAGTGTGAAGCACTTCCCCTTTCGCTCTGTCTCCTGCTCAGCCTTGTAAAGATTGTACCTGCTTCCCTCCACCTTCCCCCATGATTGTATGCTTCCCGGGGCCTCCCCAGCCATGCTTTCTGTAAAGCCTAAGCAACTATCAGTCATTTAAACCTCTTTTCTCCATAAATTACCCAGGCCCAGGTATGTCTTTATAGCAGCATGAGAACGGACTAATATGGTATCTATCTCTAAACCACATAGTTTACTTTTGCTTATTTTTGAACTTTAAAAATGAAGTTACTTTGAATATATTATTTTGACTTTTTTTGCTAAATATTTTTGTGATATTCAGCTCATTATCTTGTATAGTTTGCTGATTTTCCTTAGCATATGGAATGTCATTGAATGAATATCTTATTAATTGATATATTTATTCTATAGTTATTAGGTATGTTATTTTCAGCTTGGGGCTATTATGAATGCTTTTGCTATTGACATTTATGTCCTTATGTTTTCATATATAAATGCAAAAAGTATAGTGCATATACCTATGGGTAGAATTGATGGGTATGTATTTTTCTGACTTATAGTGAGGTTGAGTAACTTTTCTTTATCAGCCATTTAGAGTTTCTCTTTTGTAAAGTACCTATTCAAGTATTTTTCCCATTTGCCATCAAATTTTGGCCTTTTATTATAGACAC
>NW_026652293.1:80276831-80337776 GCF_009828535.3 Hylobates moloch
TGATGTCTCCTCTCATATTCACCTCATTTTGAGGAATTCTTTCACTGTGTGGAAACTATTTCACAGTCTTTGTCCATCCAAAAGTATACAATTGTACTAATGTAACATTTTTGGAAGTTGATAACTGCTCTCTAATTTTGTGAAAAAGTATTCTTAACCTTAGGTAATACTTAATATTTAGAGACAAAAAGGTCATGAGATGTTGAAATGATGAGAGGGAAAGAGGGAGGGAGAGACAGGGGCAATGAAACTGAGTACAATGTTGCTGCCACAGGTGAGTGTGGATAAAGGGTATATAGGTATTAATTGTACTATTCTTTTTTAATGATACTTTTTTGTGAAGTTGAAATCATTTACAAATAATTAAATACCAGGCTTTTCTCCCTTTCTGAAAATATTCTCCTTTCTGCGTGGTGGCAGTGTGACATCTTAGAAATCATGATTATTTCATTATGTCTAATCATTACCAAGAAAATCCAGTCATCGCCCCTTGTTTATTGAGGGCTACCTTTTTCCGAATGGTCCAATTCTGATGACATCTAGTGGATTTACCTCTCTCTGAAATAATTACTGCCATGTGGTGTATTGAGGATGTAGGACCACATAAGGGACTGCAGAAAAAATATTACACCTGAGTGGAAGGAGTTTTGGGGAAGGTTACCTGCCCAGGGTGATTACTGAGCTGAGATTTCAAACATGTAACTTGTTATACAAACAAGCAGAGGGATGGCATCAACATTCAATCCTTCATTTATTCAACAAGCATTTTGTACTAGTTTATAATTAAAAATAGTTAAATAAGATTAAATTTTGAATAGCATATGGCTACTTTTACCAAGGAGTTTGAAAAATACATGTAGTTGTTTATGCAAATGTAAGAAAATAAGCTGTTTTGATACATGTGAAGGATACAGCTCATTAAGGACACACTAATTCTATCTGTGACATCTGAGTTTAAATAAGGAGCTGAGAGGAGACTCTGGGGCTCAGTGCTGAATAGTGACTAGAAGTTACCCTGAGATGAGTGTGATGATAGTGGAGCCATGGGAACATGCTCAGAGACAAGCTGCAAGGGAAAAGGCACAGCATGAGCAAAGACAGGGCTGAGCAAGCGACAGAGCTCAATGTCCAGTAGATCCTTCTTTCTTATTTCATCTTAGGCTTATTTCTTGCCGTTGTGTGGCCCAGAGTTTTACAAACAATAGTGAAATGATCAGATTCATATTTTAGAAATGTTATTTGTGGGGTAAGCAGTTGGAGATGTGCAAGACCAAAAACAGAGACCAGGTAAATGAGAATGGTGATGTAAATGATGTTGATCTAAGTGGAGTCGACCATGCCTTTTTGCACCAGGATAGGCTGATAGGAGGACATTTGAGGTGGGGCCTGCTGAACCTGTTACATAAAAGCACAAATGTGGTAGCTGCATGCCTATAATTTCCTAATTGGCTATGTCCAACTTGTGAATAATCAGGTGTTTTCAACAGTACAGATTCCTCTTTTCTCTCACCACACTCAATTATTTTATGACTATAGCAAAGATTCTGTAGTGCTTTGGAAAAACATGAGAGAACTAGTTTTTAATATTTTTCCTGAACTCAGACAATATAAAATGCATACTCTAACTTTGTATGAATTAAAGAGCATGTGTCAACTCTCAATTTGCTGGATTATAATTATAGACATATTTGATTTATATTTAAAACATCCTTGTAAAAGGAAATAAAATGTAGCAAAATTTCATGAAAAATGATTTTCGTAGAGTTTTATTGTGCTCAAAGTTGTTAGCCGCCTAAAATAACCTGTTATAAATATAATATTTTTGGTAAATCTTGTAACTACAAAGCAAAAACCTGTAGTAGATATACAAAAATTTTTAAAAAACAAGGAATCAATGCATACCACTAGAAAAAACATCACTTAACCATAAAAGAAGATAGTAAGAATGGAAGAAAAGAACGAAGTCTCTACAAAACAACTGAAAAACTAACAAAATTTTAGTATTAAGTCCCTATGTATCCAAAATTATCTTGAATGTAAATGTATTAAATTATCCAATCAAGAGACATCCAGTGGCAGAATGAACAAAAAATGCCACCGACAACAGGTTACTTTAACCTGCAAGGACATATGCAGATGAAGTGAAGTTGTTGAAAAGGATATCCCATGCAAGTCGTAACCAGAAAAGAGCAGGAGTAGCTATGCTTATATCAGATAAAATAGACTTAAGTCCAGAACTGTAGAAAGAGACAAGATCACATATAATGATTAATAGTCAGTTCAACAAAAAGTATATAATAGTGACTATATATGCACTAAACATTAGAGCACCTAAATATATAAAATAACTATTAATAGATCTAAGGGGAGAGAGAGCAATAAAATAATACTAAGAAACTTCAACACCCCTCTTTCAGAAATGGAAAGATTATCCAGACAGGAAGTCAACAACGAAATAACAGCTTTAAGTTGCACTCTAGGGCAATGGACTTAAAAAGCATATGCAAAACATTCAGTAGCTGGAGAATATACATTATACTCAACTGGAAATGAAACATTTCCTAGGTTAGATCATATGTTTGACCACAAAAAAGTCCTAAAGATGTTCAAAATAATATTAATCATCTTTTCTGATCACAGTAGTTTAAACTATAAATGAATGAAAGAATTCTCAGAAAGTTTACAAATAAATGGTGCTTAAACAATATGCTCCTAAACAATAGGTGGGTCAATGAAAAAATTAAAAGGGAAAATAAAAAGTTGTTTGAGACAAATAAAAATGGAAAACTCAACATACCAAAACCTACAGGACACAGCAAAAGCAGTTCAAAGAGGAAGTTTATAGCAATGAATGGCTACATCAATAAAGAAGACTTCAAATAAGAAAAGGTAATATTGTACCTTAATTAGAAAAACAAGAATAAACTCAAAATTAGTAGATAAATTAATATTAGAGGAGAAATAAATGATAAAAGCAATGCAAAATTGAGATGAGTTTTGTGAAAAAACAAAATTAACTGGACTAAGAAGGTTCAAATCAGAAATTTACAAAGGAAATATTACAACTGAGGCCACAGAAATACAAAAGATTATGAAAGTATAATAATTGCATGCCAAAAATTAGATAAGCTGGAAGATATAAATTGACTGATACATAAATCCTACCAAGATCGAATTATAGTAAATCTAAGCAAACCCATAATGAATAACGCAGTGAAGTATTAATAAAAGTCTCCCACCAAAAAAAGCCCAGGACTATATGGACTCACTGCAAAATTCTATCAATTTAAAGAACTAGTACCAATTCTTCTCAAACACTTCCAAAAAATCGAAGTGGGAATACTTCCAAATTCGTTTTACAAGGCCAGAATTACCCTAATACCAAAGCCAGAGACAGACATAGGAACAAAAAAGGAACGGCAGGTCAATATCCTTTGAGAACATGGATGTAAAATTCCTCCAAAAGTGCTAGCAAACTGAATTTAAAAGCACATTTCAAAAAGCATTCACCATGATCAAATGGGATTCATCCCAGGGATGCAAGCAAGCTTCAACAGATGCCAATTTATAAACATCACATAGCACATTAACAGAATGAATGACACAATTATATGATTATTTAAGTAGATGGAGAAAAGCATTTGACAAAATTCCAAAACTCTCAACAAATTAGGTATACAAAGAATGTATCTCAACATAATAAAGGCCATATATGATAAACCTACAGTTGACATAATACTTAACAATGAAATGTCGAAAGCTTTTTGTCTAAGATCCAGCAAAAGACCAGAATGGTCACTCTTGCCACTTTCATGTAACATAGTACTGGAAGTCCCAGCTAAAGCAATTAGGGAAGAAAAATAAATAAAAATGTAAATAGGAAAGGAAGAAGTGACATAGTATCTGTTTGCTAATAAAGTAATATTACATATAAAAAACTTAAAGACTTCAAAATAAACTATTTGCCAATAAATTCAGGAAAGTTTCAGGATATAAAATCAATGTACATAAATTAGTTTCTATACTCTAACAGCAAACTGTATTTTTAAAAAATCAAGAAAGACTCATAGGAGTTATAGCAACAAGATAAATGAATAGAAGATCCTCCAGCATCATTCATCCACACCCACAAAAATAGAACTAGAAACTATTCAAAAACAATAACATCCTGAATTCACATGAATTCAGGAGAGAAAAAAGAGAAGCTGTGTCTGGTCTTAGAGCAATTAGGTAAAAGAAAGAAACAAAAGCCTCCAAATTGGAAAGAAGGAACTAAATTTTCCCTGTTTACAGATGACGTGGTCATATATTAAAAAAATCCTAATGACACCAGCAAAAACTGTTACAACTGATAAATGAATTCAATAAATTTGTAAGATACAAAACCAACATACAAAATTAGTAGCATTTACATATGCCAACAGTGAGCAATCTGAAAGAGAAATAAGGCAATCCCATTTACAAAAGCTAAAGTAAATACAAAATAACTAGGAATAAATTTAGCCAAAGAAGTAAAAGATCTCTTCAAGAAAAACTATATAACTCTGATGAAAGAAATTGAAGAGATCACAAATAAATGGAAAGATTCCCCATGTTCGTGGATTAGAAGAATTGATATCATTAAAATGTCCATCTACCAAAAGAGAGCTACAGAATTAAAGCAATCACTATCCGAATACAAAAGACATTCTTCAGAAATAGAAAAAACAATCCTAAAGTTCATATGGAAGCAAAAAAGACTCCAAATAGCCAATGCAATTCTGAGCAAAATGAATGAATCTGTAGGCATCATACTACCTGATATACTACAAAGCTATTAAACATCAAAACAGAACGGTACTGGCATAAAAGCAGACACATAGACAAACAGAACAGAACCCCAGAGAGCCCAGACATAAATTCACTTATTTATAGCCAACTGATGTTTGACCAAGTTGAAAAGAACATACACCGACAAAAGCACAACTTCCTCAATAAATGGTGCTGCAAAAAAAATGGATACCCAAATACAGAATGAAAGCTAGACCCTTGTTTCACTATTTTAAAAAACTCAAATTTGATTAAAGACTTTAATATTAGATCTTAAACTATAAAAGTTCTGGTAGAAAACACAGGCAAAATGCATCATTACATTGACCTGGGCAAGAATTTTTAAAGTAGAACCTCAAAATCATAGGCAAAAAATCAAAAATTTAAAAATGAGATTACATCATACTAAAAGGTTCTGCACAATAACGAAAACAATTCAGACTGAATAGATAACATACGAGCGGGAGAAAAGATTTGCCAACAATGCATTTGACAAGGGGTTCATATCCAGAATATATAAAGAACTCAAGCAACTGAGTACCAAAATTATCCCACAAATAATTTGATTTAAAAAATGGGCAAAAGACATTGAAAAACATACTTCAAAAGAAGACAAAAAATGGCTAGCACGTATATGACAAAGTGCTCAACATCACTAATCAGGGAAATGCAAACTGCAATGTCTTGGATGGGCATGGTATCTTTCACTTTGAAACTGGAGTCCTGCAGGCCATTTTGAATATTGTTCATGTTCCTAACACACCCAAGTTGGCAGAAGACCCCCTATTTAGCGCTAATACCTGCTGTTTCTGTGTATTTTCTTGAAGTTTGCTGAGCTTCCTTAAAACTGTTATTTCAAATTCTTTGTCAGGCAGTTTATACATCTCCGTTTGTTTGCTTGGTGATGTATGCTTTCTTGATTTTTCTTGCTTCTGCAGTCATGCATCTAATATAATAGGTATTTATTCCAGTCTTTGCAAACTTGTTTTATCCTGAAACATTCTTTAGCAGTAAGCCTGTCTAGAGATTCTGAGCAGGTTGTCTGATGTGGTCCCTAAGTTCTAGTTTGCTGAGGTCAGGGCAGCACTAGATGGTGCCCTAAGCCTGGGACTGCCACGACTGGTGCTATGCAATGCTGCAATCCCATGGCCACTGGAATTGGTGTGGGTCCCAGATGATATCCTGTGGCCACTGAGGCAGGTGCAGCACTGATGCATGTCTGAAGCCCATGTTCACTGAGGCCTGTCTGCCAGTGGATACTTTCCAGAGCTTAAGGCCACTCTGGGTGGGTAGCAGTGATGATGACTACAAATTAATTCTGCTTTGCATGGGCTGTAGGTTTCTGCCTAGTGTTGGTGTGGATCTGGAGGCTCAGTCTTTGTGGACTGGCCTGGAGTCGGTGGTTGTGGGGGCTGCCTGGTTTTCAGTTTTTCTGTCATAGGCCTAGTGTTGGGCACCAAGACCAAGTCCCACATTAACTTCCCTTTTTATTCCCCAGGTGTTTGGTATCTCTCCCTGCACTGTGCTGTCTGAGGTTGGGGATAAGAAATGCAGGTAATGAAAAACTCTCCTTCCTGCCCTCTTCAACTTTTCTTATTTTATAACAAGAAGAAAATTGTATAACCAGGTACAATGATCTCTCGCATGCCTTTACTAGCTTTCATGAAGGTATGTTTGTGTAAGAATAGTTATTAAAATTAAAGTTTCTATAGGGATACAATTGTTAAAGAGTTCTGTTCTGTCAGCTTTCCCATTCTCCTCTCTTTTTACTTTCTTGGTTGAGTCCTTTGAAGCACAAAAATTTTGAAATTAGATGAGGTCCAATTATTTATTTTCTTGTTGCTTGTGCTTTTGGTATCACGCTAAAAAAATGCTAAACTTGAGGTCTTGAATATTTAACCTTATCGTCTCATATTTTTATAATTTTACTTACGTTTAGGTCTCTGATCAATTTGAGTTTAATTTTAAGTATGATTTGTAATCCCACTTCATTCTTTTGAATGTGGATATCTAGTTGTCTGAGCACAATTTGTTCGAGTATTCTTTTTCCATTGAATAGAGATGGCACCCTTGTTAAATGATTATTGACCATAGACACATGGGTTTATTTCTAATCAGATTCTCAATTGTATTATATTTATTTATGTGTACATCTTTATTCTATTATCAGGCTTTTAAGATTACCGTATCTTTTTGGTAAAATTTGTACTCAGGAAGTGGAAATCCTCCAACTTTGTTTTTCTATTCAAGGTTGTTTTGGCTTTTCGTAGTCTCTCGTATTTCATATGATTTTTAGTGTTTTCCACTCCTGCAAAAAAAAGCCATGGGATTTTGGTAGGCAGTGTATTGAACCTGTGGATATATTTTGGTAGTATTATCATCTTAACCACAAGTCTCCCAATCCATTAACATGTGATGTTGTTTCATCAATTTATGTGTTATCTGCTATTAGTAGAGCTTTATAGTTTTCAGTGTTTTAGTCTAGCACTATAAGTTTCTGTTTAGCTGTTAATAGTTTGTGTTTCTAGGATTTTTTTTCATCTCATTGAAGGTATCTAGTTAGTATTCAATTATTTGTAATATTCTCTTATAACTGTATTTCTGTAAGGCTAGTCGTTATGTACCCATGTTATATTCACATTTATATTTTCATGATATAAGACTTCTCTCTTTCCCTCTTATCTTTGGTAAGTTTACCTAAAGTTTGGTAAATTTTGTTGATCTTTTGAAAGCTCAAAATAGTCAAATTGTTTTTTCTATTCTTCATTTTATTCATCTCTATTCTAATACATTTTTTCTTCTGTTTTGTATTGAGTCTGCTCTTTTTCTGGTTCTTTAAGGTATAAAAGTGTTATTGATTTTAGATTTTTTTTTGAATGTGGGCAATCTAGCTAAAATTTTTCTAAGAATTGTTTTAGCTGCATCCTATATGTTGTGTTTGTTTTAAGTCATCTGAATATGTTTTGTAACTTCATTTACAGTTTCTTTTTTGATCCACTGGTGCTTCACAGTATGGTGTTTAACCCCCACATATGTGTAACTTTTGTAGTTCTTCCTCTATTTCAGATTTCCAGTTTTATTTCATTGATTGGAAAAGATACTTTGAATTAAATCTTTTAAAATTTAGTCTCACTTGTTTTGTGGCAATTTATCCTGGAAAATGTGTTATTTGTACTTGAGAAGCATCTATATTCTGCTATTTCGGTATTCTCCACATATATGTCAGGTCAAGGTGGTTTATAATGCTGTTCTAGTCACGTACTACTATATTAACATTGTGTCTAATTGCACTATGTATTATTGAAAATTGACATTTAATTCTTGAACTTTAAGTATAGAACTGTTTATTTCTTCCTTTAATTCTGTCCATCTTTGATTCATATATTTAGGGTCTCTGTTACATTCATTTATGTTTACAGTTATTATATCTAAAGATCTACATTCTCCAAGGAAGATACACAAATGATCCCAAACAGCATACAATATTTTTTTTTACTCATAAAAGTTTTTGTCGTCAACTTACCTTGTCTCACATTAACGTAGCCACTCTAGCTATCTTTTGGTTACCATCTGCACGAAGTATCTTTTTTCTATTCACTTTTTATCTATAGGTGTCTTTGCAAATAACGTGAGTCTCTTGTAGACAAGATATAGTTGGATTATGAGTTTTTCACCCATTCTTCGAACCTATGCTTCATTGTTCTCTCTCCAAATGTTTCTGAACTTATTAATTCCAGATAGTAAGAGATTGTATTACTAAGAAAATCTATATAACAAATTTGTCAAAATTTTCAAACTAATCCAGAATTATTTAAATGTCTCTACCTAAATAGAAGGATAAGCTGTTATATTTTTAAAGTTGTATTTTATTAATGATGCATAACTGTGCATACTTAAATTATACAATGTTGTGCATACATTGATCATACACGTGTAATGATCAAATAAGGGTATTTAGCCTATACATCACTTCAAACTCATTTCCATGTGATGAAAACATCCCAAATCTTTTCCAGTTATTTAGAAATGTAAAATACAATATTGTTAACTATACTCATCCTGCTGTGAAATGGAACTCCAGAACCTATTCTTCCATCAAACTAATTTTCTGTCCTCCTAGCAATGGCTTCCAATCTCCTTCTCATGCCTACTCTCCCCAGCTTCTGGTAACCACTATTTTACTCTGTACCTCTATGCGATCTCTGCTTGGCTTATGCAACTTAACAGAATATTTTCCAGGTTCATCTGTGTTGCCACAAATAATAAAATTCTATATTTTATAAATGAATAGTTGTCCATTGTGTGTGTAGTACATTTCTTTTGTAAATTTAAATTTTAATGATTATGAGAACATAATTATATATAATTTTAAGGTAATGTGACATTTTGATACAGGTATATACATCTGATGGTAAATTCTATGAAAGCAGAGTTTGTCTGTGTTTTGACCATTTCCTCTTAACTTGGCAGATGGTGAATGCTCAAAAACTTCAATGAATACACTTACATTTGGAAAGTACTGCTGGAATGATATTTAGTATTGATCATTTACTAAATTTAACAATTTACTAATAATGCATCATTTTATAACCATGCCCAAAGATAGTTATGTAATATTATTTAACTAGAACAGTGAAATTAAAGAATTCATTTTTGTTAATGATGGAGATATATTTTGGATAATATCAATAAATAAGGCAATCCTTCCCACTGATCTGTTTCATTTAACAAAGCCATGCCTGTCTTTTCAGTTAAACTCAATCATTCCTTCAAGCATTTTCTGTCATAATTATACCACTCATTTGTGCGCTGTTCTTTGTTTTTTTTTTTTGCTATTTAGCTTTGTATCTCTTTGGTCCTGTATCTAGACATGTGAATTTCGATATCCGAGTTGAAGTGTAGGCACTGGTGCTGCTCTGTTTGCCATGAGTTTTTGTAATTTGTGAAGCTTCTCTGAAGGTCGAGTTCCTCATGTGTAAATCGAAGGTCCTCATTTAGATGACTTTAATCTATAGCAATCCCTGGCTCCAAAACTTCATAACTGTTCACTCTCTTTTCAAAGAAGACTTTATGATTGATTGTTTACATTATTCCAAGAAATAATGACATTAATACACAAATACTTTCATAAATATATACTTATTCTGACTTTAAAAGGACTTCGAGTCATTTTATGTACTTGGATAAATTATGTTTTATTCATAGATAAAACAATTTAAAGTATAAAATTCTGATTCAATATGCTTTTTAATTTCCTTGAACACTTTCTTTTCTCTAAATCTATTTTCTTTATTCCTTTGGAGTTTATTATTTTCATATGCTTAATAAATTCAGGTGGCTGGGCGCGGTGGCTCACGCTTGTAATCCTCACATTATTCGGAAGGGTGAGGCAGTACAAGATGTGAACCGGGGGTTGCGGGTGACCGAGATGGCCATGCAGCCTGGAGAAAAAAAATCAGGAATGACAAAGTTGAAATTACAACCAACCACATAGAAATACAAAGAACCTTCAGGGACTATTATGAACACCTCTCTGCAGACAAACTAGAAAACCTAGAAGAAATAGATAAATTCCTCGAAACAAGGAATTTATCTATTTCTCCTCCCAAGATTATTTAACCTCCTGAGATTAAGTCAGGAAGAAATTGAAATCCTGAACAGACCAATAATGGGTTCTGAAATTAAGTCAGTGATTTAAAAAAAAAAAAAAACCTACCAACAAAAACAAGCCCTGGACCAGATGAATTAACAACTTCTACCAGACATGTAAATAAGAGTTGGTACAAAATCTTCTGAAATTGTTTTAAAAGTTGAGGAGAAGGTACTACTCTCTAAGTCATTCTGTGAAGCCAGCATCATTCTGATACCAAAATCAGGCACAAATATGACAAAAAAAGTAAACTTCGGGCCAACATTCCTGATGAACATAGACACAAAATCCTCAACGAAATACCAGCAAACCAAATCCAGCAGCACATCAAAAACTGAATTCACCACAATCAAGTAGGCTTCATTTCTGGGATGCAAGGTTGGTTCAACAAGGGCAAATCAGTAAATGTGATTCCCCACATAAACACGATTAAATACAAAAACCATGTGATCATCTCAATAGATGCAAAAATGATTTTTCATAAAACTCAGCATCCTTTCTTGTTAAAAACTCTCAATATACTGGACATCAAATGAACTTATCACAAAAAAATAAGAGCCATCTATGCTAAACCCACAGCCACTATCATACTAAACAAGTAAAATCTGGAAGCATTCCTCTTGAGAACTGGAACAATTTGAACAATTTCAGTTTTCAATTTCTCATCAAAAATTGTGTTGACATGATTAATTGAAGTATTTTATCTCCCTTTCTCCCAAATACCAGGCCACAGACAGGATGAAATATTTTAAATAAATGTTAAAATAAGTCCAAATTGGTAGTTAAATTGAGTATTTTTATTGTATAAATTCAAGACATACAGCATATTTTGATATAGATATCTATATTGAAATAATTACATGCTAGCAATTTAACATATCCACTGTCTGCAGTTTACTTTTTTGTGATAAAAACACATATAATCTAGTTACTCTCTTAGCAAATTTGCAATGTATAATAAAACCACAGTCCTTCTGTTGTACATTAGATCTCTAAATATCTTTACCTTACATATCTCTAACTTTGTCTTCTTTTACCTACATTATCCCAATTTCTCTACTTCCCTGACTCTGGTAACTGCCCTTCAACTCCCTATTTATCTTGCTCAATTTCCATTTATTTTACATACAAATGAGCTCATGCTACACTTTTCTTTCTGTGCGTGACTTAGTTCACTTAGCATATTGTACTCCATACTTTAAAATGTATTAAGCTTAAAGAAATTAAACGAGTAAGCTCTAGTTGCCTAAGAAGTTAATGTACCCAGGAATATAAATTTCTGAACAATCATGGAAAATGTGTTACAGCTATATCTTTTTTCAAGTAGGTCTTATAAATATTTTCTATATTAATACTGACTATGCTCTCGTTTGGTTGTCACTCTATTCTGAGTTTTTAACCCTCTTGTATAAGCAAATCTCAAAAATGAATAAATGCATTGACTCAAGAAACATTTATTTTTGAGCATCTGTTGTGGAATAGGTGCTATATTAGGCATTGGCAAGACACTAGTGATAAAAACGGTAAAATGTTTTATCTCTTGGATCTTACATTCTATGGTAGAGAAGAGATAATAATCACAAAAAAACTATCAGGAATGATAAACATTATAAAGAAGAGTAAAACAGGGTATGTAGGAGATAATTACTGTTTTCTATTCACTGCTCAGAGATGTCTTCTCTGATAATCAAGATAGCAGAGAAGAGACCTAAATCAGTTGGAGAAATGAGTCACAATGTATCAGAAAAGAGACCACCAGGAGGAGAGAATAATCTTTTTTCATTATTAAATGTATTAAATGAATTGTGTTTATTGATATGCCCCATTAGTTTAATTGTATTGCCTCACACTTTGTTATTAACTTTATTTTGATTTCCATCTTAAATTTTTATTTGTGATGAACAAATAAAATTATATTTATCATGTACAATGTGATATTTTGAAATATGTCTATTGTGTGGAATGGGTAAATTGAGGTAATTAACATATGCATCACGTCACATACATATAATTCCTTGCAGTAAGAAGACAAAATCTACTCTTTGCCTTTATTTCAAAATTATTTCATTGTGTGGTATTTAATATTTTCTATTTAACAAAATTTGTATATTCTATTATGTACAAATACATATACATAAAACATATTTTATAAGACTAAAATATCCTTAATTTCCCTCTCTTTACACAGTATCTACTAGTTTCCTAGCGTAAGCAAGAACAGAATATCTTCTGAAATATCTGTCTATTCTCCTTTATCATTCAATTGTAGCCAATATGTTTACCCTAGTGCTTATTAGTATTTCCTTACACGTGCTTTCATATTTTCTCCATCTTTATTATTGTACAATCACTCACAAGCCACGGAGCAGCCATTCAGCTTCTTCCCCATCATTCTCCCTAAGTTCCCTCCTGACTCGGGTGATTCCCATTTCACATCCTCTGTTAGCCAATCGTCGTCTCTTCTTAATGGATCATCAGTTCTCTGAATAGTCATATTTCTGTCTTAAAATGTTTTCTCATTTATACAACTGCTTTATTAAGGATTTGGGGTTGTAGAGTATTTGAAGTTTATATCAGTATTTAGCTCTGACTTAAGGAAATAATTTTGCGGTGGATTTATTTATTCTACTAAGAAGTTGGTTACTCATTTCTATAGTATTTTTGGAAAGTCCTTGCATTTTCTAATTTCATTTTTAAGAATTTGATTTGCCTTTCCAGTCGTTACCAGGTGGATTGCATGGGGCTGCAGGCATTGGGGAATATTCTTGTTTCTCAAGCCCTACAGCTCTGTTGTATGCGTTCCTGCTGTCTTCTCCATGTTCATTTCTACCACCTCCGTACTCCTGGTTATGCCTGGGATGGTGACCACCTTAGTTTAGGCAAGATTGTCCTGTTATCTCCACCACTTCTTTCCCGGGTATACTCTCTGCATCTTTCTCTTCAATAATCCTCGGATTGCTACCTGGCTCCGTGTTCATCAGGCTTGGGTATAGCAGTTTACACATGAGAGGGCCCTCTCCTTCTTGGGGAATAACATTTCCTGGTATTTTTTATTATTACCACCACCAGTGACCTTGACTGGGTCTCTTCCCTGCAGGACTTCCTGCTTCCAATATGGAGTTTCTGTACCAATTCTGATGAGTGTCGGTGACTTTCTTCCCCTTCCTTACATGTAATTTATAGTTGATGGATTGCCTTTGTCTCCTGATTTCAGTGAAGGAATCATTTGTGCTTTCTTGGATGTTTATTATATAGTTGGAGAATTAAAGTAGGATAAAAAGATTGGAAGACTATCTAAAAGTTTGTATCAGCAACTAGGACTCCCTGATGTATGTTTGAACAGTTTTGTTCTGCTTGCTTTTGTGAGAAATGAGATGAATTGATGTGCAAAGTGTTATTAGTTAGGGTGCCTCAATAGAGGCCCAGGAAACATTGGAACACCAACATGGATGGAGCAAACATGAGCAGAACAGAAAAAAGAAATAAACAGCAATATGACAATAGTAGGGGATTATAATACCCCACTCTCAACATTCATAAACAACAAATGGACCCAAAATTAAAGAAAATTTAAAAATATCTTGAGACAAATAAAAATGGACATATACCAAATTATGGGGTGCAGCAAAAGTATTTCTGACAGCTACCGAGAGAGAGAGATGATCCCAAATAAGCGACCTAACTTGGCACTCTAGGAATTAGAAAAGAAGAAAAAACTAAGCCAAAAGTTAGAAGAAAGAAGAAAGTTATAAAGGTTAGAGCAGAATTAAACGGAGATAAGAAAGGCAAAAGAAAAGATCAGTAACACGAGGAGTTGGTTCTGTAAAAACGTGGGGAAATTTAGCAAACCTTTAGGTAGACAAAGAAAACTAATAGAGATGACTCAAAACTGTAAGTAGAACAGGAGAAATTACAGTCAATACCACCAAAATACAAAAGGTCATAAGAGATTACCATGACCAATTATGTCAATAAATTGGGTAACATAGAAGAAATGGATAAATTCTTAGACATAGATGTCCTGAAGAAAGAATAAACCTGAACAAATGAATAACTAGTACACAGATTGAATCACTAATAATAATAATAATAATAAATTTTCCTTAAAAGTTCAGGACTTGATGTTTTTACTGGTGATTGCTACCAAATATCTAAAGACAGATTGATGCTATTCTCAAGCTTTTCCAAACAATTAAAAAGGGTACACTTTCAAACGCATTTTTTGATGCATTACCCTAACACCAATGTCAGACAAGGACACTATAAGAAAAGAAAATTACAGGCCAATTTTTTATGATCATGGATGTAAAGATTCTCAGCCCTAGCAAACTGAATTCAATACGTTCAAAAGATCACTTCCTTGAACGTTTTCTTTCTTCTGAAATTTATTCTTCATTTTGCTTCCAAATGTCATGTTTCCTTTTTTTCATTAATCAAATTTAATTTTAAATTTTCCAACTAAAAAAATCTGTGGATTTAATAAACATATTTTTAATTAACATTTAAAATAAGCACAAGTTTGTAAATTGTATATTTTCTGTCCATTAGATTTTGGTTATGAGTATTGGGTCAATTGCATGTTAAGCTTTTCAATTTTTTTCCAGAAGTAATCCCAAGACCTTAAATCTCCACTGAAACTCTCAAAGTTTAATTGGTCAGCTGGGAGTATCGTCCCTTGGGTGTTGAAAACATAAATAAACCATGCCTCAAGTCTAGACCATTTATCCCTGTAGGGAGTCCCTCTTCTCCTCTATTCTCTTTCAGAACTACTTATTACTTTAGGTTCAGTGTATGTAGCATATGGTGACTTTTATGGGTTTCAGTTTTCTGAACCCCAAATATGCAAAAATATAGAAAAAGCAGACCAGGCATCCCACCTTCTGTGTGTCACTAAGGGAGCATCTCTTCCTCTTTCTCCCCTAATAAGTTGTATATTATTTTCTCAGTATTTTAATTTTTTGCTATTTATATTATCTGAGATTTATCATTGGAATCACACAAATATTAAACCAGGAAAGATTACCCAGGAAGAAATTGAGATCACCCACAATATCAGGTATTCTAAAACGTGTTATATGAAAATTGTAATAATTTAAAGCATGAATCACAAATCTTGCAGGTAGAAATGTCAACATATTTTTTTTTTAAGGAAGAGCAACTTGGATGAATATATGGATGTAAACTTGCTGATCAACTACAGCCAAAAATTACACTGTAATTTTAATGTGTCCCTAAACTCGACCCATTACCAATCCTGATAAGTCTGTGCTTATGATCATGTAGATTTTCAAAGGATTGAAATGTAGTTGCCGTTTCCAAATCTTGACTAGCTTGTCTGACAAGGTAGGATGATGTCAAGTAGGTTGGACTGAGATGATCCCTTTATTTTAGAGGGCAGTCTTTGGCAAACACTGATCCTAGAAACTCATATGATTTTGTTCTTGTTGATGTATTTTACTTATTATAAATGTTTCTTTAAAACCCAGGGAAGAAACATAATGTTAAAACCATTTATTTGTGTCCATCCACATTATGCTATAGAGAAGACTGACTTTTTTTTCAGGTGATTATTGTAGCAAAACATTTTAAGTTTTATTGAGATCTTTTGTCATGTCTAAAATTGTTCATCATAATATATCCTGAGCTTAATTCAGTGCCTGGTTCATGATAAATTTTATTTATTTATTGTGGTGAGAGCAGTTAACATGAAATTTACCCTCTTAACAAACTTTTGAAGTGCACGATTCAGTATTGTGAACTACAGGCACGAGGTTGCACAGCCAATCTCTAGGACTTACTCATCCTGTGTAACTGAAACTTTATACCCATTGTACAGTAGATCAAGAGAAGAAATACGTGATATATGGCACAAGACCTATAGAACAGGCAGGGAAAACTTCTTCTGGCATCAGAAAACCTGTTCATTGCTGAGTTCATTCATCATATTCACCTCTTCACACCACAATGCTAACCATGAGTCTAACTGGCTGTGACAAAACTGTCATAAACCTACAGACTTATGGAAAGAGAAAGACCTGGGGCATCCTAGAATTCTAACATCCACTCTTGGATCATCATTACCACTTAGCAGAGCTTTGCATTGAATTCCAGATAAAGAAGATCAAACTCAAGGATATAGCAGCTCTTGAATAATGGGAAAGATAAATGAAGTGTTTGGCAAGTAGAAAGATAATCATGAAGTTCAGTCATTGAAGTCTTGCCCTGAACAAATGCCATGGACTTGACATCATAAAAAACATAGGTATAAATAAAAAATGTTTATTTTGGGAAATTATATTTTAATCAAAATGAAAAATATACTCATCTGAAAGACAACAGAAAATTCAGTCGCCAAGGGAAATAAAACTCTAGTTACCAAAACAATGTGAACAAAATAAAACTTACATATACATTCATGCATTCAAAAGAAGTTGCCTAGAATTTTATTTAGCCACATCTCAGTATTTGGAATTTTGCAAACACCAAGAGTCGCAATAATAAAACATAATCTTCATCTCTCACTTATTTTTTCCTCAAGCTTGGGAAAGATGATGTGTGCGTGGATAGAGAGAGTGATTTTGGGGATCGGGATGAGACAATTCTGCTTAAGGCAACTTCTCTTAGGATGGCAGGAGGTGGCAAGAGAAGAAAGGGCAGAATAACCGTTACAGTTTACATCGTATTTATAGCTATAATGGCTTAATATAATATGAAGTAATTACTTTCAATTACTTTTTAATAACAGAGATATATACAATATATATTCTTTAAAACGGTTATCTAAAAGTTTAAGAAATTAAAAATCTTTAATCTTCTGAGAAATCATCTAGAAATTTAAATTTCTGAATTATAGGTAAATGTGTTATAATTTTATCTTTTTTCAAATAAACCTTACAACTATTTTCAATATTGATATTTTTCATTTTAAATGTGCCACTAACATGATGCTGTCATTTCATTGTCATTCTAGCAGTAAGGATTCTGAGTCCCTAGCACTCTGTTTGACCCAGCCCTCCCCTTCCAGAAAATGACTAAATATTATGCTCATTCAGAACATATTTATTTTTGAGCATCTACTTTGGGGCCACCACTGTGTTAGGCTTTCAGCAGACACCAGTGATAAAAATGAGCAAAATGTCTCGTCTTGTTAATATGACACTATATTGTGGAAAAAAGAAATAATTGTAAAAAATATGTTCAAGATTGTTAATTTTATGAAGAAAAATAAGGATAAGGGACAGATCAATCCTTTTTTTTATTCATTGGTCATTGAAATATTTTCTGATAATCGAATAGCAAAGAAGAGACGTAAAAGTACTGAAAAAATGGGTTCTAGCGTATCTGGGGGAAAAGACTCAAGGCAGAGGGAACCATCATCTTTTTCCTTCAGTAAGTGTGTTAATCCCATTGATGTTTATTGATATGCCTGTTAAGTTTAATTGCATTTTCTCATGTTTTGTTTTATGTTATATTCCTTTTTTTTAAAAAAAAAAAGTCATTAAGTGGTCTATTTTTTCCATTTAATAAAATTTTTGTTTTTTCTATTACCTTTATGCCAATACTTTCATAAAGTATAGAAATATTTTTATGAAGACTAAACACTGTCATCTTTCCATTTACACAATGTCTGTTGATTCCCTAGCATACGTAAGAATACAATACCTTTCTCTCTTTTTTCCTTTAACATCCAAATTTAGTCAATATTTTTTAGTTTATTACTATATCTTTATGCTTCATGCTTCACTACTTATCAACTTTAAGTATTATTTTATTGCTACACAAACTATGAAGCAACCATTTGGCTTATTTTTCATCATTTTCTTCAGATTCTTTCCTGGGTCAAGCTAATTTCCATTTCACATATTTGTGTTATCTGACAAATTATGTCAATTATCAAGTCTCTGCTCTCTAGTATCTCCACCTCATGATCTCTCGTTGCTAAAATTGCTTATCAAGGATTTTTTCTTTGTAAATTAAGTATGATAATGTATCATGAATTCTGCTACATGCCAATAATTTTTGGGTGGATATATTTATTCTGCTAAGAAGTTAGCTACTTATTTTTTTGTGAATATTGTTGGAAGGAAACCGAATTTCCATATCTTATTTTTAAGATTTAATTTGCTTTTTAAGTTATTACTGGGTGAATTCCATTAGTTTACAGGCACTGGGGATCTTTGGCAGGTGTCTCAGGCCTTGTCAGAATCATTCCTGCCGTCTTCTCAGTGTCCTCTTCTGTGTCCTCCCCCCTCACCGTGGGCGGGCCTGGCAGGGTGATCAGTGTAGATTAGGCTGCTCTGTTAGCTCCACCACCTCCTCCCCATGTGGTCTGTCTTTCCATTTGCTCTTTTGATTGCTTCCTGCCTCTTTATCTGTCATAACTGTGCACAGCAGTTCACGCTGATGCGACGACACTCCTCATCTAGGAAAAGATGTTTCCTGGTATTTTTGAGCAGTGCCACCAGCTGTAACTTTGAATCCCGTTTTTCTTCCCTGCAGGGTCTCCTGGTCCAGATCTCGGTTTTCTGCACCAATTCTGATGTGTCTCTTTCTGCCTCACATGTAATCTGTAGTTGGCGGGTTTTCTTTCCCCGATTTCACTGAAGTAATCACTTGTACATTCTTTTATTATTCATTGTCTTGAAAGCTTAGTATATATTAAGAATAAAAGTAGAAAGATTAAGATGAATAGTATAGCTAAAGATACATACCAGCATCAAAAGCTTACTTTTTATATTTGATGAGTTTTGTTCCGTTTGCCTGTGAATAATGGTTTGAGGAAGGCAAAGGTTGCAAGGGGTTATTGGTTAGAAGTCTCTCACAGAGGTCCAGGCAGAAAACGGTGTGTGCTAAGATAAAGAGGTAGTGGAAGAGGCGAGGAGAGACACCAGCAAACACACACACATGCATATGCGTGTAACTGCATACAGTTGATAGGAAATTAGTTAAAATCATACTATTTTCTCAGTACATGATTACTTAGCTGGTGCATCCATTATTTAGCCTGTGCATTGTAACTGTTGTCTATTCTTAACTTTATTAGCAAAAATAGTAACATAGGGAATAAACAGTGTTTTGAGGATCAAAGGATTTTTTTTGTCTTTCCCCGAAATAATTGTAGCTCAAATAGTGATTGTTTTACACAATTCCTCATCAGAGGGTTTTTGTATAGCTTCATTCTCTTAAGGAAAAGAAAGTCTTAAATTCCACAACTTCTGACCTCAGAGAAATCTATATGTAGTTACAGAAATAAGGCAATCTCCTAATTGCCTCCTAATTATATAATGTACACACGCGCACACACACGAACACACATACATAAACATATTGGAAAGTTATAAAAAGTCATAATTAGAGTGTAAGTTACCTATTAGCTTAATATTTGGTCGGTTTCTCTTTCTCTCCTGCTACTAAACTTACACACAACTAAAACACCTGATTTGGCATCTTCTTTTGTGATCAGAAGGTAGGGAAGCACTTTGTGCTCCACACGCAGCTATGTGTAATTTTTCTTAGAAGTCTTTTTCACTTACTTTTAAAAACTAATTTTGCAAAAGTGTTCCTATTTCTCCACATCCTCTCCAGCATCTGTTGTTTCCTGACTTTTCAATGATTGCCGTTCTAGCGGGTGTGAGATGGTATCTCATTGTGGTTTTCATTTGCATTTCTCTGATGATGACCAGTGATGATGTGCCTTTTTGCATGTTTGTTGGCTGCATGAATGTCTTCTTTTGAGAAATGTCTGTTCATATCTTTCACCCAATTTTTGAGGGGGTTGTTTTTTTCTTGTAAATTTAAGTTCTTTGTAGATTCTGGATATTAGACCTTTGTCAGACAGATAGATTGCAAAAATTTTCTCTCATTCTATAGCTTGCCTGTTCACTATGATGATAGTTTCTTTTGCTGCACAGAAGCTCTTTAGTTTAATTAGACCCCATTTGTCAATTTTGGCTTTTGTTGCCATTGCTTTTGGTGTTTTAGTCATGAAGTCTTTACTCATGTCTATGTCCTGAATGGTATTGCCTAGGTTTTCTTCTAGGGTTTTTATCGTTTTGGTCTAAAATTTAAGTCTTTATCTTGAGTTAATTTTTTATAAGATGTAAGGAAGGGGTCCAGTTTGTTTTCTGCCTATGGCTAGCCAGTTTTCCCAGCACCATTTATTAAACAGGGAATTTTTTTTTCCCATTGCTTGTTTTTGTCAGGTTTGTCAAAGATCAGATGGTTGTAGATGTGTGGTGTTATTTCTGAGGCCTCTGTTCTGTTCCATTGGTCTATATATCTGTTTTGGTACCACTACCATGCTGTTTTGGTTAGTGTAGCCTTGTAGTATAGTTTGAAGTTAGGTAGTGTGATGCCTCCAGCTTTGTCCTTTTTGCTTAGGATTATCTTGGCTATATGGGCTCTTTTTTGGTTCCGTATGAAATTTAAAGTAGTTTTTTCTAATTCTGTGAAGAAGGTCAAGGTAGCTTTATGGGGATAGCATTGAATCTATAACTTACTTTGGGCAGTGTGGCATATATATCCAAAGGATTATAAATCATTCTATAAACTCACATGGACACATGTTTATTGTGGCACTATTCACAATAGCAAAGACATGGAACCAACCTAAATGCCTATCAACGATAGACTGGATAAAGAAAGTGTGGCACATATACACCATGGAATACTATGCAGCCATAGAAAATGATGAATTCATGTCCTTTGCAGGGACATGGATGAAGATGGAAACCATCATTTTCAGCAAACTAACACAAGAACAGAAAAGTAAACACTGCATGTTCTCATTCATAAATGGGAGTTGAACAATAAGAACACATGGACACAGGGAGGGGAACATCACATACCAGGGCCTGTTGGTGGGTTGGGGGGCTAGGAAGAAGGGATAGCATTAGGAGAAATACCTAACGTAGATGACAATTTGATGGCTGCAGGAAACGACCATGGCACATGTCTACCTGTGTAACAAACCTGCACGTTCTGCACATGTACCCTAGAACTTAAAGTATAATTTAAAAAATTAACTTTGCTTTGGCTTTCGATGTAATTATACATATAGAGTAACATGTACACACATTTCATTTTACAAATTCTCCATTTTATTTTGACTTGGCATTTGACAATATCACTTTGATAGTAGCTTGTGAATATTAGTCAAGATTTGTATAGAGGTTGGGCACAGTGACTCATGCCTGTAACCCCAGCACTTTGGGAGGCTGAGTCAGGTGGATCACTTGAGGTCAGTTGTTCAAGAGCACCCTAGCCAACATGGTGAAACACCATCTCTACTAAAAATATAAAAATTAGGCCAGGCACAGTGGCTCACACCTGTAATCCCAGCACTTTGGGAGGCCAAGGCAGGT
Organism: Hylobates moloch; assembly: GCF_009828535.3. NCBI lineage: Eukaryota > Metazoa > Chordata > Mammalia > Primates > Hylobatidae > Hylobates > Hylobates moloch. The sequence continues at coordinate 80,298,654 of NW_026652293.1, forward strand.
AGGTCATCTGAGGTCAGGAGTTGAAGACCAGTCTGGCCAACATGGTGAAACCCCATCTCTACTAAAAAAAAAAAAATATATATATATATGTATATATATATATATACAACAATTAGCTGGGCGTGGGGACTGTGCCTGTAATCCCAGCTACTTGGGAGGCTAAGGCAGGAGAATTGCTTGAACGCAGGAGGTGGAGTTTGCAGTGAGCAGAGATTGCGCCACTGCACTCCACCCTGGGAGACAGAGCGAGATTCCATCTCAAAAAAAAAAAAAAAAAAAAATACAAAAATTAGCTGGGCGTAGTGGCACACGCCTGTAGTCTCAGCTACTCTTGAGGCTGAGGCAAGAGAATTACTTGAAACCCAGGAAGCAGAGGTTGAAGGGAACAGAGATCACGCCACTGCACTCTAGTCCAGGCAACAGAACAAGACTCCATCTCAAAAAATATATATATTTGTTACATATAACATAAAATATTTGCTTCAGAGGGCCATTGGGTCAGTTGCTTTACTGCATAAATATATCATTTGAACATATAAATATATCAGTGTAAAAATGGGCAAAGTACAAGAATAAACAGAGTGATTAAATACAAATATCCAATAAAACAAATGTTAATACAATACTTCTGTTGTTTGAGTAAAATTTTATTCAATGAAAACAGAAGGAAGTGGCATTTCCCACCCATGGGTTTATGTTGAGGAAAGTTCTATAGGTCTTCACATGTTTTAGGAGATATGTAAGGAAGATACACGTACTGTAAACGATTGTGGATTACCAGTCTTGACCTCATCACTTTCTCTCCCCCAGATATTTATCACTTAGTATTTGAAGCTGAAGTGTCCTGAAGCTGCAGAAAAATGGAGGAAACCAACAACAGCTCTGAAAAGGGATTTCTTCTCCTGGGATTTTCAGATCAGCCTCAGCTAGAGAGGTTTCTTTTTGCCATCATTTTGTACTTCTACATCTTGAGCCTTCTGGGGAACACTGCCATCATACTAGTATGTCGTATGGACTCCAGACTCCACACTCCACTGTACTTCTTCCTCAGCAACCTCTCATGTGTAGACATCTGCTTTACACCAGTGTTGCCCCACAGTTGCTGGTTACCATGAATAAGAAAGACAAAACCATGAGCTAGGGTGGCTGTGTGGCCCAGCTCTACGTGGCCATGGGGTTGGGCTCATCTGAGTGTATTCTCTTGGCCGTCATGGCTTATGACCGCTATGCTGCTGTCTGCCGGCCACTGCACTACACAGCCATTATGCACCCCAGGCTCTGCGAGTCTCTGGCCAGTGGAGCATGGCTCAGCGGCCTCATCACCTCCCTAATTCAGTGCTCTCACTGTGCAGCTGCCCCTCTGTGGTCATCGCACACTGGATCATGTTTTCTGTGAGGTGCCAGTGCTCATCAAACTGTCCTGTGTGGATCTGACTTTCAATGAGGCAGAACTCTTTGTGGCCAGTGTAGTCTTTCTAATTGTCTTGGTGTTACTCATCTTAGTCTCCTATGGCTTTATCACCCAAGCTGTGTTAAGGATAAAATCAGCTGTGGGCCACCCAAAGGTCTTTGGGACCTGTTCCTCTCACCTGGTTGTGGTCATCATTTTCTATGGGACCATCATATTCATGAACCTTCAACCAGGGGAAAACTGAAGCTGGAGTCTCCTCCTCTGCTGTCTTGCTTCCTGGAGTAGGAATTTAAAATGTTTATATAATGAAATTTATGCTTTTTGTGTACATTTGAGTTGTGACAAATGCATGGAGTCGTGAAACGATGATCACTATGTGGATTCAGAACAATGTGTAATCCCCCAAATTCCGTTCTGCTCAATCTCTCCCTTCACGTCAGCCTCTGGCAGACACTTACCTGTTACTGCGCCCTGCAGTCTACCTTGCACAAAACGGTAGCTAAATTGAGTCACAAAATATGTAGTAGCATTTCGATTTATAGATAAAGTGTTCCTTTTTATTGCTGAAGAGTTTTCCATTTTATGGATTGTCACTTCGTATTCATTCACCAGTTGTTTCCAATTTTTGGCCATCGTAAACAGAGCTAGTACAAACATTCAGGCATAGGTTTTTATATGAACATAACTTTTCATTTCTCATGGGCAATGTAAGCTAAAAATAAAATCCTAGGCCCCCTACCAACTGAACAGACAGCCCTCCTTGGTCAAGGGGACCCCAAGAAAAAAAATTAAAAACTGAGTTCCTAGACATGACTGACAGGAGGATAGACACACCTCCCGTTTGCAGTTTACACACGACAATGACTGGCACTAATGCCGATGTAGTGATCATGTAAGATTCGTAGACTTTTTTTTTTTTTTTTGAGATGGCGTCTTGCTCTACTGTCCAGGCTGGAGTGCAGTGGTGCAATCTCGGCTCACTGCAATCTCCACCTCCCAGGTTTAAGCAATTCTCGTACCTCACACCCTCCAGAGTAGCTGGGACTACAGACACGTGCCGCCACACCAGGCTAATTTTTGTACGTTTGGTAGAGATGGGTTTTCCACCATGTTGGCCAGGCTGGTCTTCAACTTCCGGCCTCAAGAGATCCGCCTGCCTTGGCCTCCCAAAATGCTGGGATTACAGGCGTGTGCCACTGCACCCGACCTCATCAACTCTTTATGGCAACAAAATACCAAGTTATAAACAAGACCTAAGGCCATGCCAGGCGAGGGTTAAGTCATGCACCCGTACACTTAAAGAATAAACTATGCTCTGCCACTGGCTTCCCCTTCTTCTCTAACAGCTAAACAAGTACTGCCCTCGAGACGAGCCATTGTAAAACAATTGTAGCTCACCACTCCGTACTGACTGACTCCTTGTTCCGCCAGCCGTAACTCCAGCTTTCACTGGACAAGAGACTGATTTCAGTAACTCTCTTCTGATAAGACCACTGAGCATGGACTGGTTCTGGCTAGTTTACAGAGGCTGTGCACTTGCCTGCCTTCCTGTCACGAAAAGACCTTTTGGCCTATAGGACCGAATTGCAACACATTTAAATGTTAAGTCTCCACTCCAAAGTGAACATGGGTTGCATGTTCAATACACATGTGTCAGGACCTGTTACATATGTATGCTTAGCTAACCTATTCGGCATAAAGCTCCTACCCCCAGCTCTCCTCCTCCCCCATCGGAGCCCCTGTCTCATTTTGCACAGCAGGGGAATGTGCAGATGAGATTCTGTCTACCTGGGCAGCTTTCCTGAGTCTTGGATGACTGCTTTGCCCTGGAGTCTGCGCTCCTGCTGATTCTTGCTGCCTGTGAGTAATGAAGCTGCTTTGCCTGATTCGTTTTATGAGTGTTTTGTCTCACCAGACTCATACCCTGGCAGCTGGGTTTGTGCAAAGCCTCCAGACAGACACAGAACCTTAGCACAAATCGGGGAGGCCTGTAGGGTCCTCTCCTAGGACCGGTAAACAATGCACAGAGGTCCTTTCCTAGGTATTGATATTAGGGCACAGTACTCTGCTTCACAGTTTTGACCAGCATCTTCCCATGCACCTGCTCCGGCTCCTGGCAAAGACCATTCTACTCTCTGCTCTTACAGAAGTTTGACATTTTTAGATTCCACATAAAACTGAGATCATGTAGTATTTGTCTTTCTGTGCCTAATTATTCCATTCAGCATAACATTATACTGGTCCATCCACATTTTTCAAGCTGAGTAATATTCCATTGAATGAATACACACACACACACACACACACACACACACACACTTATTTATCTCACATTTTCTTTCCATTCATACACTGATGCACACTAAGGTTGATTCCATATCTTGGCTATTGTTAATAATGCTGCAATGAACATGGGAGGACAGACATCCCTTTAGCCTTCTGATTTTATTTTCTTTAAAGAGAAGTGGGATTTCTTTAAGCAGAAGTGGGATTGTTAATCCAAAGACAGTCCTGCAGGGTGAGGTGCCATGTGCCTGTCATCCCAGCTACTAGGGAGGCCGAGGCAGGAGGATTGCTTAAGGCCAGCAGTTCAAGGCTGTGCTGTGCTAGGATCATGCCGGTGAGTAGCTGCTACACGCTAGCCTGGGCAATACAGCAAGACCCCATCTCAAGAGAAACTAGTCCTACTTTTAATTTATTAATAACCTTCATACTGTTTTTCATGATAGCTGTACTAATTTACATTCCCACCAACGGTGTACTAGACTTTTCTACCGACCAAACCAAAATGCTGAGTCATCCCACCCAACACCCCAAATCTCCCCTTAATCCATCTAGTTGTCCCCACTCCAGTCTCTTCAAAAATTCAAGAGAAGTGTTATATGTATAAAACCACAGGCCAGGAAGCTCCAAGCCCTTGTTCCTTCATGACAGCACCAAAGAAACAATGATGTATGGGCTAAAATATCCCGTGAGAACTGTGGAAATAAAAAGGCTGCAGCAATGGGGTGAAATTTAAACGAATTAAAGGCCACACTCAAACTGGTAGGTTCCTGGCACTGTGTGGGCCCTTTCCCTCTCCTCCCTGAAGCAGGGTCTGCAGTCAGAGGGGCCTGCCCAGTCCCTGGTTGCTATATCAGGATAGAGGGAGGAAGTGGAACTTGCCTGTAACGTCCTGCCTCTGTGGGAATCTGCCAAAGGGACTGATTTCTGTCCCATCTGATTTTGAAAACCGCTGAGAACAATAGCATAATTGGGATACCAGTTTGGAGGCACTTAAATCCTGTGATGGGTGTCACAGCACAGTAGAGCTGCAAGGGGACTCCCCTCCAGGGGTGCCTAGGAGCAAAAGATGACAGTAACAGGGGATACAACAGAAATCCAAGGCTTCTGAGAGAAATCAGAAGTGAGACTCAGGAAAATTAAGACACTTAAAAGCAGCCATGTATACAAGGGGGTTGGAAACAAAACACACACACACAGCATCCTTGGGTGTGTGGAGCTTCTTGAATAATGTGCTATTTGGCAGCGTAAAATTACATCCCATCCCCTCAGCGTGTTAATTATTAAGAACCAGGGAAGACACATCCCAAGAAACTGGTTCAGAGAACACTGAGGCTCTGCACTGGCCTCATAAGGGAAGCTCTTTCTCTGCATGAAGTCAGATTCTAAAGGTTAGGAGGGATGGTTATGTTTTTTCTAATTCACGAATTTAAATAAAAGATCACAAGGCATCAAAGAAACAGAATAGCATACCAAATCAAATGATCAAAATCATTAGGCACAAAAAGAAAAAATGGTAGTGAATGGGAAATGAAGAAAACTTCCAGAATTACGGCCTTCGAGAATGGCAGAGAACATGGAAACCACTGTAGAAATGGAGAAGGTGACCTTTTGTATGAGCAGGGCCAGTTCATTGACTGTAGCTGCAGGTAAACCGGTAAGCGCTCTTCTCATCATTTCTCAGTTCAGTTAAAATCAGGGAGAACTTCTCTGAATGAAGAGGAGGGACATCTTCATAAAAACATAAGAAAAGGCATCATCTTGGGGAGCAGGTGAATTAATGAATCAGGAAGAGATATTGGGATTACAGGGTAACCTTAAAACTCCCCTTCGGATGGAATTTATGAATTTAGCATAAGCATGTTTGCCAGATAATCCATGACATGTACTCAACAGGGTTCATTAGCAAATGCAATTCATTCGATGCTTTCAGTGCAATCAGTTATGGTAACAACAATATCAAGAATGATGATGGCAGCAACTATCATCCTTACTACTACATGGTTAGTATTTATGTGAGAAAAACCCGCTATATTTATAATTTCCTGTGCCTATTTGCAACATATGATAGCTATTCATAATCTGTTTGATTCAATAAATCAGTCTTTAAGGCAATTAAAGACAGTGCAAGTAGCATCCTCAACTATGAAGAGCTTCTTGTATAATGGGGTATTTGGCATCATAAGATGGCATCCCATTCCTTCAACATGTTAATCATTTGAGTTTAGAAGTTAAAGACAACTCTACCCTTAATGCATCCTGTCTCTAATCTGGGTTTTGTGATGGCTCATCTGGTGATGGTTGGGATCCCATTGAGTGTGGAAAGTTGTCCCTGCCCTGAGCCCAAAGGTATACTTGGTGAATCTCCTCTGCGTTCCACTATATTGCACTAACATGCTGTGGCTGTTAGCTTTTGAAGGAATTTTTTATGTAATATTTTTCCCCATTCCTCCTCACCCCCAAATTTATAGGCAATTGAGTGGTTTTAGGACCATGTGCTTTCAGTTAAGCCGTTTGAGTCTTGGCCTTTTTACTGGGAGCTGTGTGGTCCTGGGCATGTTACCCAACCTTTCTGTACCAGTCTCCTGGGTTGACAAGCGTTCATGAAGAGTCAAGGAGGAGGAGGGGTTTCTTGGAACAGAGCTCTTCTGAGTCTTCCGCTGTTACTCCTAGAGGTAAGGGATGTTCTGCCTTTGTCTGCTGATTACTGAGAATTCTTCTGTGGGTTTTCCGGGCACAGCTCTCTCACCAGGAGGTCCTCTCAATGCCCTAGTTTGTAGTTCAGGTGTAAACTCACTCATAGACATTTGCAGTTGTAGCTGAGGCATTTACGTTCCTCAACCTTAATGCCTTAACTTGCTGATCTGCCTCCACAGGGGAAGACATTTACAAATAATAAAAATCCCCAAGTGATTATTTTTAGATTTCATCTAGACATCCAGTGTGTGTTACTATGAAACCATCTTGGCTTCATGACTTTCCCACCTAGTGGCTAATTGACAAGACAACAATATTATAAAACAAAGCTGTATATTTTTTAGTATATTCCTTAAAACAGTACGTATCCTTAGGGTAATTTACAACAACAAAAATAAATGACAAAATTGTATTATGGGCATGTTCAAGAACTGATGGTGATTTTGTTTCTCTTTTTGCCCTTAAGTATTTTCTGCTTTGAGCAGGGACTTGGTTGTCATTTTGATTGTTGTTCTGTGTGTAAGAGCAAAGAGAAGCAGGGTCTCTACCCTGGGTTCAGCATTTATGGCCTTGGGCCACCCAGGTAACCTCCTAGTGCCTCAGTTTCTGCATTTGTGTTGATAGAAGCGGAGCTGTTTCCTGGCTCTGAGTTCTTGGCAACTGCTAGTGATTATTATCATTGCTGTGTTCATTATTTTGTCGGGGCACCTGAGCGTGAGTGTGATGGAACACGGGCTCTTTGCCATCCTCAGGTGCCTGGGCTCGTGAAATGTACATTGGCTGTTCCTGATTTTCACTTGATGGGATGGCAAGAAGATTCGTGGAAACACTGATATTCTTAGTTGGTTCATGATAAGAGCCTTGGTGTGTGAATTGTCATTAGCCCATCGCAGCTGTGTGTACGGCTGCCCTCTCCATTAGGAACTGGACTTTACATCCCAAATCTCACTTTTACTTTGCAATCTCTCTGGAAACAATTGGCAAAATAGAATAAAACATAAAATTCTGTAAATATGATTCTTTGATATGCTGCCAAATAATTTGTAAAATTTTTTCTCATTTTTATGTAACTATGCTTTTGTAGTTATCAATGTGATAGATGTTTATTGCTTTAAATGTCTTTCTTAAAAACTGTCCTGCTTTAATTTCATAACAAGGAAAAGAAGTTTCTCCTGTGCTATAGCACTTTGAGTAAGAATTCTTTGCTTAGGCCTATCTATTTGCAACTATTTTATATAAAATTTTATTTGAGTGCTTAATATGTGTTTTTTCCTGTTCTCGAAAGTACATTCAAAACATCATTAAATATTGTTTATAATTCTAAATGATTGTAAATGTTTTATTGCATAATAAAACCTTTGTTATTAAGCTATCACTGTTTTTCTATCATAAGATGAACATCTAAAACTATAAGAAAATTTGCCATGGATTAATGCATTTTACTTAAATACAATCCTAGATAAGCAGGTACTTTCACCCTCAGTCTTATGACCCCGATGTCGGAGAAGCCAGTGGCCCAGGCTGGGGAAAATGTGCTAGCTTTCTTCAGCTTCTAGACCTGAAATTTATGGAGGTGGATTCAGGACCAGCTATACCTGGTAAGGCTCAAATGACACCAGTGCCACCAAAAAAGCAGGTGTGAGTGTTCCTGAGTGACTACTCAGGGTTCTTGAGGTCGAGGACTATTTTAAGGGAATTTTAGGGAGCAAATTGACTTATCACTTAATGAAAGAGGCAACGGGGCTTCTAAGAGAGACAAGCACCTTATAAACGGTTTCTAATCCCTTTTTATATTAACTAGTATAATGAAGCACATAGTATAAGTTAGCATATAGCTATATTATATATATACTATTAGTACTAAACGTCAAGCAACAGAACATCACCTTCACGGAAGCCCTGTTGCCACTCCTCCCAGTCAGCACACACTCCCCACCAAAAATATAAACATTATTCTAATTTTTTAATTCTTATGTTGGATTTTCAGTATTCAGAAAAGCTGCAAAATTTGTACAGAGTTTTCATGTAGTGCTCACCCAGCTTCTCCTAGTTTTATACAGAGTTTCACTTATGTACTTGTGTCATTCATACTTTTCTTGATCCAGAGCCCCTGGCATTCAACATTTCCATTAAGTAAATTTCTAGGGTTGGACCATTTGGGGAAGGAGTAGTTGCCCATCTACATGAAGTAGGTACAAGGATCAGGATCTAACAGCTTTTTATACAAATTTTAGACAAGCTTCCTATTTGAAGTGTTTAGAGGTACTGGATTACTTCAACTTCGAGCTTTTGGAGGGATTCTTCCAGTATAATTCTGCAAGCTTCTGAGCTTCTTCTATGACCACATTAATATTCAGCTTTTTTAGATCTAAGAAGTCCAATTCTAATTATCTTTTTTTCAGTCTCCAGAAATTTCTTGCTGTTATCTTCTTTCCCAAACTCTTGGCCTTTGTGTATTTACGCTTTAAATATAACAGTTCCTTCAGACAATGGTAAAAACTCTTGTCTAAAAAAAGAAATCTGAAAATGTCTTGTGTTCTCTGCCTTTACTTTTGAATGATACTTTAGCTGGATTTAGAATTAAGGCTTTGTAGGTAACCTGAAATTATTTCATAGCACATACGACAACTATAATTAATAAAATATGTGTGTAATTTAAAAATAGAATTAAAACTTCACAAATTTCTTTCCTCAACATTTTCCTTGGAGACTTCCTGTTTGTCCTGTGGATTATTTAGAAATATATTGTTTAATTTCCAAGTACTTACTGATTTTTCCAGTTGTTTTCCTATAATTGACTTCCAATTTGATTCCAGTGTTGCCAGAGAAAACATTCCACATGATTTCAAATCTTTTACATTTGTTAAGGTTTATTTAATGATCTGTGAGATGGTCTATCTTACTGATTATTCATGAGTCTTCGAAAAAAAAAGTGTATTCCAATGTTGAATGGAATGTCCTCAAAGACATTCAATCTGTTATCACAACATCTCCTGTGGACACCCTCACGACCACATTAGATACCTTATTTATACGTTCCTGCCATATTGTCCTTTTTGTCATTATGTAGTAGCTCTATAAAATATTTGGAATAAAATATTGAATGCAAACGTTATCTTTCATGTATCTATATTGTTATCCCCTAAAGTGGCAGGGCATTATCTTGTATCCTTTGGTGATATTAATAGGAATGCATGAAGTGGAGATCATTGCATAAACGAGACCTGACTGCTCCCGATATACACTCATATCAGTGAGACCCTGAGCACAGTATTTTTGAGTGACTGAAGAAGTATTAGGTTGGTGAAAAAGTAATTGCAATTTTTGCCATTGCTTTTCATGGCAAAAACCACAATAATCAATAATTATCAACCAGGAAGTATCATTCAAAAATAGTAATTCATCCAAGTGACGATATTGTGAAATCTGCGATTGTTTTAAAGCCTTGCTTTATGGCAAGGAGAAAAGATGACGTAGCAGCCTTCGACGAATAATATCAATAAGGGACATTGAATGTGAGGAACATTGCCCTTGAATATTAATTTTCTATCTTCCAAGAATTGTAGAATAGTTCAGAAGAAGTCAAAAACGCGAGAGACATTGGATACAAAAATGCTACTAAGTGAAAGAAAACCGAGATGCAGATTTTAAATGTTATATTTTTGAAAGTGACTGAAGAATAGAAAATTTGGGGAGCACTCTGGGAGATGGCTTCTACTCAGCAGGGTCATAGGTATGTATTGTGTCTGGGGAGTGCTATGGGAGGCGGCTTCTACTCAGCAGGGTCATAGGTATGTATTGTGTGTCTGGGGAGCACTATGGGAGACGGCTTCTACTCAGCAGTGTCATAGGTATGTATTGTGGGTCTGGGGAGCACTATGGGAGAGGGCTTCTACTCAGCAGGGTCATAGGTATGTATTGTGTGTCTGGGGAGCGCTATGGGAGACGGCTTCTACTCAGCAGGGTCATGGGTATATAATGTGTGTCTGGGGAGCACTATGGGAGACGGCTTCTACTCAGCAGGGTCATAGGTATGTATTGTGGGTCTGGGGAGCACTATGGGAGATGGCTTCTACTCAGCAGTGTCATAGGTATATAATGTGTGTCTGGGGAGCACTATGGGAGACGGCTTCTACTCAGCAGGGTCATAGGTATGTATTGTGTCTGGGGAGCCTTATGGGAGATGGCTTCTACTCAGCAGTGTCATATGTATTGTGTCTGGGGAGCACTATGGGACACGGCTTCTACTCAGCAGGGTCATAGGTACGTATTCTGTTCCTGCCACACTCTAGGCATTGTGCTATAATGTGAGGAGACACTGTGAACAAGAGACATGATATCTCTCCTCTTATAGAGCTCACAGGCCTGTGGAAGGGAGAGACGCCAAGAGCAAAAAAAGGATAAATAAATGGGTTCTACTGTTTCATAGGACCAGTTTTCTACATGAAAGATGAGAATATTGTAATTAAGGACAGCAGTGAAGGATGCAGGAACCAGAGGAGGATCATCTCACTCAGGGATAACTGAAAGAGGAGAGAGTTTTCTGCTGAGGAAGTGTGTCAGCTCCAGGGAATGCAGCATGGCTAGGAAAAAGCGAGGGTCCTGTGCCCTGGATACGGTCAGGTATGTCAGCCGAACTCAGTTTCTCTTTCATGTTTCTGTGACCATGCCCATGAACCGATCCCACTGTTAACTCTGCAAGTCACCCTGAATTAACTACAGAATGCCCGTTCTGTCTCCTTAAACTGTATCACTTCTTTAATTACCTCAGTTTGCACAGCATTCTAGTATATCTACTTATCTTACCTTGGCTCAGAAGGCAGTAGGGCCTGAGACTATGGCATTTGGACAAGAATGTTCAGGATGTCCACCCAGCTTTTGTTTTTGAAGTGATATTATGGGTTCAGTTTTTCCTCATGTAAAAAATAATAAACTCAGATCTACGCCATTATGAGGTTTCAATTACATTGATATTTGTGGAATATCTTTTTTTGCTGTGTAAATGCATTTTATGAGCACTATAGATAATTCTTTTTTGCTTCATATATATGTTAAATTATCTGTAATACCATCACCAAATATATTTACCATAAAAATTTATTTTCAATATATATTTTTAATATATAATATGGATAATATAGTATCTTTTTTATATTCTACATATACTATAGAAGAATATATACTATATATAGTATAGAATATAGAATATACTACAGATTCTATATATGCTATAGACTCATGTCATATATAGCTCCATATCTGCCTAAATAAAATTGTGTACAGAGTCTCATGTCTTTAATTTTTTTTTTTTTTGGTTAAGGACGACAATTTTTTTATTATTATACTTTAGGTTTTATGGTACATGTGCACAATGTGCAGGTTTGTTACATATGTCTCCATGTGCCATGTTGGTTTGCTGCACCCATCAACTCGTCATTTAGCATTAGGTATATCTCCTAATGCTGTCCCTCCCCCCTTCCCCCCACCCCACAACAGTCCCCGGAGTGTGATGTTCCCCTTCCTGTGTCCATGAGTTCTCATTGTTCAATTCCCACCTATGAGTGAGAGTGGTGTTTGGTTTTTTGTCCTTGTGATAGTTTACTGAGAATGATGTTTTCCAGTTTCATCCATGTCCCTACAAAGGACATGAACTCATCATTTTTTATGGCTGCATAGTATTCCATGGTGTGTATGTGCCACATTTTCTTAATCCAGTCTGTCGTTGTTGGACATTTGGGTTGGTTCCAAGTGTTTGCTATTGTGAATAGTGCCGCAATAAACATACGTGTGCATGTGTCTTTATAGCAGCATGATTTATAGTCCTTTGGGTATATACCCAGTAATGGCATGGCTGGGTCAAATGGTATTTCTAGTTCTAGATCCCTGAGGAATCGCCACACTGACTTCCACAATGGTTGAACTAGTTTACAGTCCCACCAACAGTGTCAAAGTGTTCCTATTTCTCCACATCCTCTCCAGCATCTGTTGTTTCCTGACTTTTTAATGATGGCCATTCTAACTGGTGTGAGATGGTATCTCATTGTGGTTTTGATTTGCATTTCTCTGATGGCCAGTGATGATGAGCATTTTTTCATGTGTTTTTTTGCTGCATAAGTGTCTTCTTTTGAGAAGTGTCTGTTCAAGTCCTTCGCCCACTTTTTGATGGGGTTGTTTGTTTTCTTCTTGTAAATTTGTTTGAGTTCATTGTAGATTCTGGATATTAGCCCTTTGTCAGATGAGTAGGTTGCAAAAATTTTCTCCCATTCTGTAGGTTGCCTGTTCACTCTGATGGTAGTTTCTTTTGCTGTGCAGAAGCTCTTTAGTTTAATTAGATCCCATTTGTCAATTTTGGCTTTTGTTGCCATTGCTTTTGGTGTTTTAGACATGAAGTCCTTGCCCATGCCTATGTCCTGAATGGTATTGCCTAGGCTTTTCTTCTAGGGTTTTTGTGGTTTTAGGTCTAACATTTAAGTCTTTAATCCATCTTGAATTAATTTTTGTATAAGGTGTAAGGAAGGGATCCAGTTTCAGCTTTCTACATATGGCTAGCCAGTTTTCCCAGCACCATTTATTAAATAGGGAATCCTTTCCCCATTGCTTGTTTTTGTCAGGTTTGTCAAAGATCAGATAGTTGTAGATATGCAGCATTATTTCTGAGGGCTCTGTTCTGTTCCATTGATCTATATCTCTGTTTTGGTACCAGTACCATGCTGTTTTGGTTACTGTAGCCTTGTAGTATAGTTTGAAGTCAGGTAGCATGATGCCTCCAGCTTTGTTCTTTTGGCTTAGGATTGACTTGGTGATGTGGGCTCTTTTTTGGTTCCATATGAACTTTAAAGTAGTTTTTTCCAATTCTGTGAAGAAAGTCATTGGTGGCTTGATGGGGATGGCATTGAATCTATAAATTACCTTGGGCAGTATGACCATTTTCACGATATTGATTCTTCCAACCCATGAGCATGGAATGTTCTTCCATTTGTTTGTATCCTCTTTGATTTCATTGAGCAGTGGTTTGTAGTTCTCCTTGAAGAGGTCCTTGACATCCCTTGTAAGTTGGATTCCTAGGTATTTTATTCTCTTTGAAGCAATTGTGAATGGGAGTTCACTCATGATTTGGCTCTCTGTTTGTCTGTGATTGGTGTACAAGAATGCTTGTGATTTCTGTACATTGATTTTGTATCCTGAGACTGCTGAAGTTGCTAATCAGCTTAAGGAGATTTTGGGCTGAGACAATGGGGTTTTCTGGATATACAATCATGTCATCTGCAAACAGGGACAATTTGACTTCCTCTTTTCCTAATTGAATACCCTTTATTTCCTTCTCCTGCCTGATTGCCCTGGCCAGAACTTCCAGCACTATGTTGAATAGGAGCAGTGAGAGAGGGCATCCCTGTCTTTTGCCAGTTTTCAAAGGGAATGCTTCCAGTTTTTGCCCATTCAGTATGATATTGGCTGTGGGTTTGTCATAGATAGCTCTTATTATTTTGAGATACGTCCCATCAATACCTAATTTATTGAGAGTTTTTAACATGAAGGGTTGTTGAATTTTGTCAAAGGCCTTTTCTGCATCTATTGAGATAATCATGTGGTTTTTGTCTTTGGTTCTGTTGATATGCTGGATTACATTTATTGATTTGCGTATGTTGAACCAGCCTTGCATCCCAGGGATGAAGCCCACTTGATCATGGTGGATAAGCTTTTTGATGTGCTGCTGGATTCGGTTTGCCAGTATTTTATTGAGGATTTTTGCATCAATGTTCATCAAGGATATTGGTCTGAAATTCTCTTTTTTGGTTATGTCTCTGCCAGGCTTTGGTATCAGGATGATGCTGGCCTCATAAAATGTGTTAGGGAGGATTCCCTCTTTTTTTATCAATTGGAATAGTTTCAGAAGGAATGGTACCAGTTCCTCCTTGTACCTCTGGTAGAATTCAGCTGTGAATCCATCAGGTCCTGGACTCTTTTTGGTTGGTAAGCTATTGATTATTGCCACAATTTCAGAGCCTGTTATTGTTCTATTCAGAGATTCAACTTCTTCCTGGTTTAGTCTTGGGAGGGTGTATTTGTCGAGGAATTTATCCATTTCTTCTAAATTTTCTAGTTTATTTGTGTAGAGGTGTTTGTAGTATTCTCTGATGGTAGATTGTATTTCTGTGGGATCAGTGGTGATATCCCCTTTTTCATTTTTTTATTGTGTCTATTTGATTCTTCTTTTTCTTCTTTATTAGTCTTGCTAGCGGTCTATCAATTTTGTTGACCTTTTCAAAAAACCAGCTCCTGGATTCATTAATTTTTTGAAGGGTTTTTTGTGTCTCTATTTCCTTCAGTTCTGCTCTGATTTTAGTTATTTCTTGCCTTCTGCTAGCTTTTGAATGTGTTTGTTCTTGCTTTTCTAGTTCTTTTAATTGTGATGTTAGGGTGTCAATTTTGGATCTTTCCTGCTTTCTCTTGTGGGCATTTAGTGCTATAAATTTCCCTCTACACACTGCCTTGAATGTGCCCCAGAGATTCTGGTATGTTGTGTCTTTGTTCTCGTTGGTTTCAAAGAACATCTTTATTTCTGCCTTTATTTCATTATGTACCCAATAGTCATTCAGGAGCAGGTTGTTCAGTTTCCATGTAGTTGAGCAGTTTTGAGTGAGTTTCTTAATCCTGAGTTCTAGTTTGATTGCACTGTGGTCTGAGAGACAGTTTGTTATGATTTCTGTTCTTTTACATTTGCTGAGGAGAGCTTTACTTCCAACTATGTGGTCAATTTTGGAATAGGTGTGGTGTGGTGCTGAAAAAAATGTATATTCTGTTGACTTGGGGTGGAGAGTTCTGTAGATGTCTATTAGGTCCACTTTGTGCAGAGCTGAGTTCAATTCCTGGATATCCTTGTTAACTTTCTGTCTCGTTGATCTGTCTAATGTTGACAGTGGGGTGTTAAAATCTCCCATTATTATTGTGTGGGAGTTTAAGTCTCTTTGTAGGTCACTCAGGACTTGCTTTATGAATCTGGGTGCTCCTGTGTTGGGTGCATATATATTTAGGATAGTTAGCTCTTCTTGTTGAACTGATCCCTTTACCATTATGTAATGGCCTTCTTTGTCTCTTTTGATCTTTGTTGGTTTAAAGTCTATTTTATCAGAGACTAGGATTGCAACCCCTGCCTTTTTTTGTTTTCCATTTGCTTGATAGATCTTCCTCCATCCCTTTATTTTGAGTCTATGTGTGTCTCTGCACATGAGATGGGTTTCCTGAATACAGCACATTGATGGGTCTTGACTCCTTATCCAGTTTGCCAGTCTGTCTTTTAATTGGAGCATTTAGCCCATTTACATTTAAAGTTAATATTGTTATGTGTGAATTTGATCCTGTCATTATGATGTTAGTTGGTTATTTTGCTCGTTAGTTGATGCAGTTTCTTCCTAGCCTTGATGGTCTTCACAATTTGGCATGTTTTTGTAGGGGCTGGTACCAGTTGTTCCTTTTCATGTTCAGTGCTTCCTTCAGGAGCTCTTTTAGGGCAGGCCTGGTGGTGACAAAATCTCTCAGCATTTGCTTGTCTGTAAAGTATTTTATTTCTCCTTCACTTATGAAGCTTAGTTTGGCTGGATATGAAATTCTGGGTTGAAAATTCTTTTCTTTAAGAATGTTGAATATCGGCCCCCACTCTCTTCTGGCTTGTAGAGTCTCTGCTGAGAGATCAGCTGTTAGTCTGATGGGCTTCCCCTTTGTGGGTAACCCGACCTTTCTCTCTAGCTGCCCTTAACATTTTTTCCTTCGTTTGGTGAATCTGACAATTATGTGTCTTGGAGTTGCTCTTCTCGAGGAGTATCTTTGTGGCATTCTCTGTATTTCCTGAATCTGAATGTTGGCCTGCCTTGCTAGATTCGGGACGTTCTCCTGGATAATATCTTGCAGAGTGTTTTCCAACTTGGGTCCATTCTCCCCATCATTTTCAGGTACACCAATCAGACGTAGATTTGGTCTTTTCACATAGTCCCAAATTTCTTGGAGGCTTTGTTCATTTCTTTTTATTCTTTTTTCTCTAAACTTCCCTTCTCACTTCATTTCATTCATTTCATCTTCCATCACTGATACCCTTTCTTCCAGTTGATCGCATCTGCTACTGAGGCTTCTGCAATCTTCACGTAGTTCTTGAAATTTGGCTTTCAGCTCCATCAGCTCCTTTAAGCCCTTCTCTTCATTGGTTATTCTAGTTATCCATTTGTCTAATATTTTTTCAAAGTTTTTAACTTCTTTGCTATTGTTTTGAATTTCCTCCCATAGCTCGGAGTAGTTTGATCATCTGAAGCCTTCTTCTCTCAACTTGTCAAAGTCATTCTCCATCCAGCTTTGTTCCATTGCTGGTGAGGAACTGTGTTCTTTGGAGGAGGAGAGGTGCTCTGCTTTTTAGAGTTTCCAGTTTTTCTGCTCTGTTTTTTCCCCATCTTTGTGGTTTTATCTACTTTTGGTCTTTGATGATGGTGATGTACAGATGGGTTTTTGGTGTGGATGTCCTTTCTGTTTGTTAGTTTTCCTTCTACCAGACAGGACCCTCAGCTGCAGATCTGTTGGAGTTTGCTAGAGGTCCACTCCAGACCCTGTTTGGCTGGGTGTCAGCAGTAGTGGCTGCAGAACAGTGGATTTTCATGAGACCACAAATTCAGCTGTCTGATAGTTCCTCTGGAAGTTTTGTCTCAGAGGAGTACCTGGTTGAATGAGGTGTCAGTCTGTCCCTACTGGGGGGGTGCCTCCCAGTTAGGCTGCTCGGGGGTCAGGGACCCACTTTAGGAGGCAGTCTGTCTGCATGCTGGGAGAACCACTACTCTCTTCAAAGCTGTCAGTCAGACAGGGACATTTAAGGCTGCAGAGGTTCCTGCTGAGTTTTTGTCTGTGCCCTGCCCCCAGAGGTGGAGCCTACAGAGGCAGGCAGGCCTCCTTGAGCTGTGGTGGGCTCCACCCAGTTCGAGCTTCCTGGCTGCTTTGTTTACCTAAGCAAGCCTGGGCAATGGCGGGCACCCCTCCCCCAGGCTCACTGCTGCCTTGCAGTTTGATCTCAGACTGCTGTGCTAGCAATCAGCGAGACTCCGTGGGCATAGGACCCTCCGAGCCAGGTGCGGGACACAATCTCCTAGTGTGCCGTTTTCCAAGGCCATTGGAAAAGCACAGTATTGGGGTGGGACTGACCCGATTTTCCAGGTGCCGTCTGTTACCCCTTTCTTTGACTAGGAAAGGGAACTCCCTGGCCCCTTGCACTTCCCGAGTGAGGCAATGCCTCGCCCTGCTTTGGCTCGTGCACAGTGCGCTTCACCGACTTTCCTGCACCCACTGTTTGGCACTCCTCAGTGAGATGAACCCGGTACCTTATACAGAAATCACCCGTCTTCTGTGCCACTCACGCTGGGAGCTGTAGACCAGAGCTGTTCCTATTCGGCCATCTTGGCTCCACCCCTCCCTTTAATTACTTTTAGAAATATTACAGTTTGGGATATAAAGTTTCATAATAGTGATTGCTATACATTACTAATCTTTATCTTTTGTTTTGTCATAGATCCAAACAAATTTTCCAAGTAAAATAATAATCTACTTTTTTATTCCCAACTATATATGTATATATATTTTTCTCTTTTCAAATCCTATTTTCCATGGTATTTACTTTGTTTTTTTCAACTTTCATTTTAGATTCAGGGGTTACATGTGCAGGTTTGTTACCTGGGTTTAGTGTGTGATGCTGAGGTTTGAGTTTAGTGTGTGATGCATAGCACCCAGTAGTTAGCTTTCTAACCCTTATCTCGCCTGACTCCTTCCCCATCTAGAAGTCCCCGGTTTCAACTGTTGACATCTTTATATCCATGAATACATGGTATTTTGTTTGTTGTCTTTGTTTATACATTAGACAAATCTTTACCCATACATTTTCTAGTTGTTTTAGAGTTTCATTTTCTACAGCTTTAATCAATTTTATTTGTATATGTAAAAACAGTATATAAAATTTATTCCTAATGTGTTATTAAATTTTCAGAATATTTTAAGTAATTTTTTCTCAATCACTGAATCACAGTGGCAACTTTGCTGCTTGTATTTTCAAAGAGTTCTGCTAAAATCATGGCAGGGAACTCCACCTTCCTTTCCGTTGCCATGTTATGTCCAACATGAACCAATCTGTTGATGAGAAAACACCTCTCTCTCTCTCTCTCGCCCATCTCTCTTATATTTTCATCAGTTTATGACACTAGAAAGCTTCAGTAATTTCATGAAGTAGTATTTAATATATTAATACATAGGTTTTAGTTTGAAATAGACCATAGTTCCATTAAGGCTGCCTAGCCCTGTTTCTAATTAACACACATAAAATGCCCACATGTGTAGAATAATTAAATAGTACTGTTTATGTTAAAAGAATATTTAAATATTCTACCTCTTTCTTATAAATTTCTTAATATGAGGAATTTTTAAAATTCACCTTTATGAAAGAAGAAATAAAATATGTAGTAAAATTTCATTAACAAACCATAATGAGTTTGTGTGTGTTTCTATTTCTTCACAAAACCCAAACATTCTCTTAGTTCATTTTCTATAAAGAAAGTACATTTATTCCTTACAATTATGAAGGCTGAGAAGTCCAAGGGCAAGGGTCCACATGCAGCGAGGGCCCACATGCCAGCCCAGACTCCCTACAGAGCCTCAGGTGGCCCAGTGGGGACCCTTCTGCCAGTGGGGACTCCCCGCAGAGCCTCAGGTGGCACAGGACATTACGTGATGAGGGAGCTGAGCAGCCTCATGTGCTAGCCCAGATCTCCTCTTCTTATAAAGTTAATCCCACGTCCATGATAATCCATTAATCCATGAATTATTTATGAGAGCAGAGGCCTCACAAATCACCTCTAAAAGGCCCCACATCTGAATATTGCTACATAAAAAATTAATTTTTTAGAGAATTATTTTGGTTTTAATCCACAAATTTTTCAAAATTTCTGTGGGTACGTGTTAGGTGTATATATTTATGGAATACATGAGATGTTTTGATACAGGCATGCAGTGTGAAATAAGCCCATCAAGGAGGATGCGGTATTTATCTTAGGCATTTATCCTTTGCATTACAAACAATCCAATTACATTCTTTAAGCTATTTTAAAATGTACAATTAAGTTATTACTATAGTCATCCTTTCATGCTATCAAATAGTACGTCTTATTCATTCTTGCTATATTTTTGTGTATAGCTCAATTTCTAGCTTTTGAGGAACCTCCGAACTGTTCTCCATCGTGGTTTTACTGATTTACATCCCCACAGTGTACAAGGGTTCCCTTTTCCCCACATCCTCATCAGCATTTGTTATTACCTGTCTTTCGGATGTAAGCCATTTTAACTGGGGTGAGAGGATATCTCACTGTAGTTTTGATTTGCATTTCTCCGACGATCATTGGTGGCGAGTATCTTTTCATATACCTGTTTGCTCTTTGTATGTCCTCTTCTAAGAAATATCTATTCAAATCTTTTGCCCATCTTTTGATCGGATTATTAGATTTTTTCCTATAGAGTTTTTTGAGCTCCTTATTTTTATTAATCCCTTGTCAGAGGGGTAGTGTGCAAACATTTCCTCCCATTCTGTGCACTGTCTCTTTATTGATTGTATCCTTTGCTGTGCAGAAGCTTGCAGAAGCAAATCCTCTCTTCTAGCTATTTTGAAATAAACTATAGTCACCTTATTGTGCAGTAGAATCACCAGAACTATTTCCTCCTATTTTATTATTTATGCTATAATGCTTTACAGGAGATTTCTCATTCAAGCCTCTTGAAATCTAAATATAGTAGACATGGTTATTGTCTCAACCAAATCCTCTAGGGTCTGCCCCAGCCCACCTCTCCAGACAGTTTGACTTTATCTCACTTTCTGCATGCACATGGGAACTCCTTCTGTTTGCTGACCATATCCACATTTTTAAAGAATCCTAGCAAATGTCACTTATCCTTCCCAGATTAATTCTCCCATCAATATTACATCTATGTTTTTCTTTAGATTTTCACAAAAACAATACCTTCTCATAAAAGTCCTCTCAGTCCATCTCTAATACATTTCTATTCTAATATTCTGTTTCATGTTCTGTTGAATGCTACATCATGTTTAAACTTTTTTTCACGTATTTACTTTGAAGGGAGACTTCTTTAAATAATGTATTTTATATTCATTTACTCGCTGTGCCTGCTGATACCTTTTAATCAAATTGAATTTACTTATTTTGTATATTATTGTGGTTAAATATATAGTTTGACTTACACTTATTTCAATATGTTTTTGTTATTCTACATTCATTTAGCCCATGTCCTTGGACTTTTTAAACTTTTTTTTTATATTTGAATGCTGAATTTGTATTCCCTTCACAGTATTATTCTTTCATTGGTTTAAAAAATGTCCATTTCACTTGTTTGGCATGATGACACAAATACTACAATAACATATGTATTCAAATTTATATAGACATAGATTCACCACACACACACACAATCTTTTCCCTAAATGGAAACACATTTTATTTTACTCTTATTTTCTATGCTTTGCTCACTTCTTTTAACTTCATTCCTTTAGAATTTTAGTCCCAGATTTTAAAAACACATTACATATCAAACTTTAAATGAAACTTTATTTAGGTATGACCAATAGTATTAATTTTTTTGCAAAATACAATTTCTTGTCAATCAAATTATTCTCATCAACTAATATTATTTCTTTAGGATAGTCTCACATGATTATTTTAGAGAAGTTATGTATGTAGTAATCTTTCTTAAGCTTTGTATGCCCCAGTTTTCGCTGGCATTACTTTCTCAGTGCCACATTACATGCACACAGAATTATTAATATTCTTCTTTCTAGACTCCAATGTATCTGATAAGATATTCCATGCAAATCTAGTTTGTTTATTGGTAGATTTTTTTGATTCTTCACCAAAAGCATAATTTTTATGTTCATTAATGTTACCACAATATAAATAGTTTGGAATTTTTAATTTTTTGTACTTACTGACCCAGGCTAATACATCGATTACTTTTGTGAATCTGAGGACAAGTATCGCCCCTGACCTCAGGAAAATGGTTTCTATCGTTTTGTCCTATTAGCACTCTTCATTTGCTGCTCCCTGAAGTGTCTTCTGTGTCTTCTGAAGTGTCTCATCTGTGCCGCCGTGTACTGGAGCAATAATTTTGGAATAAAGGCAAAGAGTAGATTTTGTCTTCTTACTGCAAGGAATTATAAGTATGTGACGTGATGCATATGTTAATTACCTCAATTTACCCATTCCACACAATACACATATTTCAAAATAGCACATTGTACATGATAAATATAATTTTATTTGTTCATCACAAATAAAAATTTAAAATGGAAATCAAAATAAAGTTAATAACAAAGTGTGAGGCAATACAATTAAACTAATGGGGCATATCAATAAACACAATTCATTTAATACACTTAATAAAGAAAAAAGATTATTCTCTCTGCCTGGTGGTCTCTTTTCTGATACATTGTGACTCATTTCTCCAACTGATTTAGGTCTCTTCTCTGCTGTCTTGATTATCAGAGAAGACATCTCTGAGCAGTGAATAGAAAACAGTAATTATCTCCTACATACCCTGTTTTACTCTTCTTTATAATGTTTATCATTCCTGATAGTTTTTTTGTGATTATTATCTCTTCTCTACCATAGAATGTAAGATCCAAGAGATAAAACAAACATTTTACCATTTTTATCACTAGTGTCTTGCCAATGCCTAATATAGCACCTATTCCACAACAGATGCTCAAAAATAAATGTTTCTTGAGTCAATGCATTTATTCATTTTTGAGGAGAGATTTGCTTAAACAAGAGGGTTAAAAACTCAGAATAGAGTGACAACCAAACGAGAGCATAGTCAGTATTAATATAGAAAATATTTATAAGACCTACTCGAAAAAAGATATAGCTGTAACACATTTTCCATGATTGTTCAGAAATTTATATTCCTGGGTACATTAACTTCTTAGGCAACTAGAGCTTACTCCTTTAATTCTTTAAGCTTAATACATTTTAAAGTATGGAGTACAATATGCTAAGTGAACTAAGCCACACACAGAAAGAAAAGTGTAGCATGAGCTCATTTGTATGTAAAATAAATGGAAATTGGGCAAGATAAATAGGGAGTTGAAGGGCAGTTACCAGAGTCAGGGAAGTAGAGAAATTGGGATAATGTAGGTAAAAGAAGACAAGGTTAGAGATATGTAAGGTAAAGATATTTAGAGATCTAATGTACAACAGAAGGACTGTGGTTTTATTATACATTGTGAATTTGCTAAGAGAGTAACTAGATTATATGTGTTTTTATCACAAAAAAGTAAACTGCAGACAGTGGATATGTTAAATTGCTAAAATGTAGTAATTATTTCAATATAGATATCTATATCAAAATATGCTGTATATCTTGAATTTATACAAGAAAAAATAATACTCAATTTAATGACCAATTTGGACTTATTTATTTTAATGTTTATTTAAAATATTTCATCCTGTCTGTGGCCTGGTATTTGGGAGAAAAGGGAGATAAAATAGTTCAATTAATCATGTCAACACAATTTTTGATGAGAAATTGAAATCTGAAATTGTTCAAATTGTTCCAGTTCTCAAGAGGAATGCTTCCAGATTTTACTTGTTTAGTATGATAGTGGCTGTGGGTTTGGCATAGATGGCTCTTATTTTTTTGAGATAAGTTCATTTGATGCCCAGTACATTGAGGGTTTTTAACAAGAAAGGATGCTGAATTTTGTGAAAAATCATTTTTGCATCTATTGAGATGATCACATGGTTTTTGTATTTAATCGTGTTTATATGGGGAATCACATTTACTGATTTGCCCTTGTTGAACCAACCTTGCATCCCAGAAATGAAGCCTACTTGATTGTGGTGAATTCAGTTTTTGATGTGCTGCTGGATTTGGTTTGCTGGTATTTCGTTGAGGATTTTGTGTCTATGTTCATCAGGAACGTTGGCCCGAAGTTTACTTTTTTGGTCATATTTGTGCCTGATTTTGGTATCAGAATGATGCTGGCTTCACAGAATGACTTAGAGAGTAGTCCCTTCTCCTCAATTTTTAAAATAATTTCAGAAGATTTTGTACCAACTCTTATTTACATGTCTGGTAGAAGTTGTTAATTCATCTGGTCCAGGGCTTGTTTTTGTTGGTAGGTTTTTTTTTAATCACTGACTTAATTTCAGAACCCATTATTGGTCTGTTCAGGATTTCCATTTCTTCCTGGCTTAATCTCAGGAGGTTAAATAATCTTGGGAGGAGAAATAGATTCTTTGTTTCAAGGAATTTATCAATTTCTTCCATATTTTCTAGTTTGTCTGCAGAGAGGTGTTCATAATAGTCCCTGAGGGTTCTTTGTATTTCTATGTGGTTGGTTGTAATTTCAACTTTGTCATTCTTGAATTTATTAAGCATATGAAAATAATAAACTATAAAGGAATAAAGAAAATAGATTTAGAGAAAGTGTTCAAAGAAAGTAAAAAGCACATTGAATCAGAATTTTATACTTTAAATTGTTTTATCTGTGAATAAAACATATTTTATCCAAGTACATGACTCTAGAAGTCCTTTTAAAGTCAGGATAAGTATATATTTATGAAAGTATTTATGTATCTATTAATGTCATTATTTCTTGGAATAATGTAAACAATCAATCATAGAGTCTTCTTTGAAAAGGGAGTGAACAATTATGAAGTTTTGGAGCCAGGGATTGCTATAGATTAAAGTCATCTAAGTGAGGACCTTCGATTTACACATGAAGAATTCGACCTTCAGAGAAGCTTCACAAATTACAAAAACTCATGGCAAACAGAGCAGCACCAGTGCCTACACTTCAACTCAGATATCGAAATTCACATGTCTAGATACAGGACCAAAGAGATACAAAGCTAAATAGCAAAAAAAGCATAAAGAACAGTGCACAAATGAGTGGTATAATTATGACAGAAAATGCTTGAAGGAATGATTGAGTTTAACTGAGAAGACAGGCATGGCTTTGTTAAATGAAACAGATCAGTGGGAAGGATTGCCTTATTTATTGATATTATCCAAAATGTATCTTCAGCTTATCTTTATAAATGTTCATTAACAAAAATGAATGCTTTAATTTCACTGTTCTAGTTAAATAATATTACATAACTATCTTTGGGCATGGTTATAAAATGATGCATTATATTATTAGTAAATTGTTAAATTTAGTAAATGATCAATATTAAATCATTCCAGCAGTACTTTCCAAATGTAAGTGTATTCATTGAAGTTTCTGAGCATTCACCATCTACCAAGTTAAGAGGAAATGGTCAAAACACAAACTCTGCTTTCATAGAATTTACCATCAGATGTATATACCTGTATCAAAATGTCACATTATCTTAAAATTATATATAATTATGTTCTCATAATCATTAAAATTTAAATTTATAAAAAAATGTGGTACACACACAATGGACAACTATTCATTTATAAAATATAGAATTTTATTATTTGTGGCAACACAGATGAACCTGGAAAATATTCTGCTAAGTTGCATAAGCCAAGCAGAGATCTCATAGAGGTACAGAGTAAAATAGTGGTTACCAGAAGCTGGGGAGAGTAGGCATGAGAAGGAGGTTGGAAGACATTGCTAGGAGGACAGAAAATTAGTTTGATGGAAGAATAGGTTCTGGTGTTCTATTTCACAGCAGGATGAGTATAGTTAACAATATTATATTTTACCTTTCTAAATTAACTGGAAAAGAAGATTTGGGATGTTTTCATCACATGGAAATAATAAGTTTGAAGTGATGTATAGGCTAAATACCCTTAGCTGATCATTACACATGTATATCAATGTATACACCACACTGTATACCTTAAGTATGCACAATTATGCATCATTAATAAAATACAACTTTAAAAATATAACACTGTTTCCTTCTGTTTAGGTAGAGAGAAATAATTCTGGATAAGGTTGCAAATTTTGACAAATTTGTTATATAGAGTTTTTTAGTAACACAATCTCTTACTATCTGGAATTAATAAGTTCAGAAACATTTGGAGAGAGAACAATGACGCACAGGTTCAGAGAATGGGTGAAAAACTCGTAATCCAACTATGTTGTCTAAAAGAGACTCATATTTGCAAAGACAAATATAGGTAAAAAGTGAAAAGAAAAAAGATAAAAAGATACTTCATGCATATGGTAACCGAAAGATAGCTAGAGTGGCTATGTTAATGTGAGACAAAGTAAGTTTATGACAAAAATTTTTATAAGTAAAAAAAAATTGTATACTGTTCGGGATCATTTGTGTATCTTCCTTGGAGAATGTAATATAGATCTTTAGATATAAAAATTGTAAATATAAATGAATGTAACAAGACCCAAAATATATGAAGCAAAGATGGACAGAATTAAAGAAATAAACAGTGTTATACTTATAGTTCAAAACTTAAATGTCCATTTTCAATAATGCATAGTGCACTTGGAATGTTAATATAGTAAGTGACTAGAACAGCACTATAAACCACCTTGACCTAACATATATATGGAGAATACTGAAATAGCAGAATACAGATGCTTCTCAAGTACCAATAACACATTCTCCAGGATAAATTGCCACAAAACAAATGGGACTAAATTTTAAAAGATTTAATTCAAAGTATCTTTTCCAATCAATGAAATAAAACTGGAAATCTGAAATAGAGGGAGAACTACAAAAGTTACACATATGTGGGGATTAAACACCATACTGTGAAGCACTGGTGGGTCAAAAAAAATTGTAAATGAAATTAGAAAATATATCCAGATGACTTAAAACAAAAACATAACGAAACATATAGGATGCAGCTAAAGCAATTCTTAGAAGGAAAATTTTAGCTAGATTGCCTATACTCAAAAAAAGAAGAAACATCTAAAATCGATAATATATTTTTACACCTTAAGGAACTAGAAAAAAGAAGAGCAGACTAAATACAAAGCAGACAGAAGAAAAGTATTAGAATAGAGATTAATAAAATGCAGAATAGAAAAAACAGTTGGACCATTTCGAGCTTTCAAAAGATCAACAAAATTTACAAAACTTTAGGTAAACTTACCAAAGAAAAGAGAAAGAGAGAAGTCTTACATCATGAAAACATAAATGTGAAGATAACATGGTACATAACAACTAGGCTTTCAGAAATACAAGCAATTATAAGAGAATATTACAAATAATTGATTACTAACTAGATACCTTCAAGGAGATGAAAACCAAATCCTGGAAACACAGAAACTACCGACACTTAAGAAGAAACTTAAAGTAGTGTTAAACAACTAACACACTGAAAATTACAAAGCACTGCTAATAGCAAATAAGACATAAATTGATGAAACAACATCGCATGTTAATGGATTGGTAGACTTGTGGTTAAGATAATACGACCAAAATATATCCACAGGTTCAATACAATGCCTATAAAAATTCCATGCCTTATTTTTTTGCAAGAGTAGAAAACACTAAAAATCATATGAAATTAAGAGAGACTGCAAAAAGCCAAAACAACCTTGAATAGAAAAACAACGTTGAAGGATTTACACTTTCTGAGTACAAAATTTGCCAAAAAGGTACACTAATTTTAAAACCCTGATAACAGAATAAGGATATACACATAAATAGAATACACATAAATAAATAAATGAGAATCTAATGCGAAATACTCCCATGTGTCTATGCTCAATAATCATTTGACAAGGGTGCCATGTCTATTCAACGGGAAAAGAATATTCACTTCAACAAATTGTGCTCAGACAACAAGATATCCACACACAAAAGAAAGAAGTGGGATTACAACTCACACTTAAACTCAAATTGATCAGGGACCTAAACATAAGAAGTAAAATTATAAAAATATGAGAAAAGATTAAATATTCAAGACCTTAAGTTTAGCATTTTTTAGCATGATACCAGAAGCACAAGCAACAAGAAAATAAATAATTGGACATCATCTAATTTTAAAAGTTTTGTGCTTCAAAGGTCTCAATCAAAAAAGTAAAAAGAGGAGAATGGGAAAGCTGCAGAACAGAACTCTTTAACAATTGTATACCCATAGAAACAAATTTTAATAACTATTCTTACACAAACATACCTTCAGAAAAGCTAGTAAAGGCATGTGAGAGATCATAGTACCTGGTTATACAATTTTCGTCTTGTTATAAAATAATAAGATAAGAAACACTGAATAGGACAGGAAGGAGAGTTTTTCATTACCTGCATTTCTTATCCCGAACCACAGACAGCACAGTGCAGGGAGAGATACCAAATACCTGGGGAATTAAAAGGGAAGTAAATGTGGGACTTGGTCTTGGTGCCCAACACTAGGCCTACGACAGAAAAACAAAGCCAGGCAGCCCCCACAACCACTGGCTCCAGGCCAGTCCACAAAGACTGAGCGTCCAGATCCACACCAACACTAGGCAGAAACCTACAGCCCATGCAAAGCAGAATTAATTTGCAGTCATCATCACTGCTACCCACCCAGTGGCCTTACGCTCTGGAAAGTATCCACTGGCAGACAGGCCTCAGTGAACATGGGCTTCAGACATGCATCAGTGCTGCACCTGCCTCAGTGGCCACAGGATATCATCTGGGACCCACACCAATTCCAGTGGCCATGGGATTACAGCATTGCACAGCACCAGTCGTGGCAGTCCCAGGCTTAGGGCACCATCTAGTGCTGCCCTGACCACAGCAAACTAGAACTTAGGGACCACATCAGACAACCTGCTCAGAATCTCTAGACAGGCTTACTGCTAAAGAATGTTTCAGGATAAAACAAGTTTGCAAAGACTGGAATAAGTACCTATTATATTAGATGCATGACTGCAAAAGCAAGAAAAATCAAGAAAGCATACATCACCAAGCAAACAAACAGAGATGTATAAACTGCCTGACAAAGAATTTGAAATAACAGTTTTAGGGAAGCTCAGCAAACTTCAAGAAAATACACAGAAACTATTCAAACAAATAACGAAAACAATATGACCAGAATGATAAACTTAGCAAATATTGAAATAACTTAAAAATCAAACAAATTCTAAAGCTGCAAAATATAATGAACAAAATGTAAACTGCAGTTGAGACCATCAACAGCAGAATGGATCAAGCCAATGAATCTGTGAACTCAAATACAAGTTATATGAAAATAGAGAAGAGGAAAGAATGAAAAATAATAAAGGAAACTTATGAGATTTATGGGACAGAAACAAAACAGCAAATTTTTGAGTCATTAGAGATAAGGGAGAGGAAATGATAAAGGAGTAGAAAGCTTATATAAAGCAATAATAGAAAACTTTTCAAACCTGGAAAAAGATGTAAATAACTGGGTACAGTGAGGTGAAAAGTAACCAATCAGATTCAATCCAAACAAAACTACCCCTAAAACATATTATAATCAAACCATCCAAAATCAGAGGGAAGCTTCTCTGTATTGGTGGCAGGTAGGTAAGGCTTTTCTAGCCCATACTTCCACTCTATCCCCTGAGTTCCACCTGCACTGACTCAAGGAAGAGTATGCATCTAGAGCTAGTAAAAATGGGATGAGCTTACAAAGTCAAGAGAGAAGACTATTGTTCCTTGCTCACCCACAGATTACATACTGTTACTCAAGGCTGATTGTATTTATTACAGAGGAGAAAGTCTTCTTGTATTATATATAAGCTGAGTTATTGCTTATCTGAGAATTACCAGAAAAGTTTCCACCCAAGACAGGAAAAGAGAATAGAGCCAACATGTTGGGATTTCCAGAGCAATGAAGAGAAAAGAAAATCTATTGTGTTATTATTGCCCCTGACAAATCATACCTTTTGTCTTTCCTAGGAAGCTGATACTTACAAACAATGAAGATTAGCAATACCTGGACAGAGTTGAGCTTCAAAGGACACTGAGAAATGGCTAAAACAGGTATAAAGAGAGAAGACTGGAACTTTGTCTATGCTTATCATCTAGCTTCAAGGAGAAACACAATTGGGTTCAGCCATTTTGAAACAATGGTTAGAAACTACTTAATAAAAAGTTTTTACGCTTTTTATTATTTGTTTATTTTTGAGACAGAGTCTTGCTCTGTGTCCCAAGCTGGAGTGCAGTGGTGTGATCTCTAGTCACTGCAACCTCCACCTCCCAGGCTCAAGTGATTCTCCCACATCAGCCTCCCAAGTAGCTGGGATTACAGGTACCTACCACCATGCCTGGCTAAGTTTTATATTTTTACTAGAGAAAGGGCTTCACCATGTTGGCCAGGCTGGTTTCCAACTCCTGACCTCAAATGATCCACCAGCCTAGGCCTCTCAAAGTGCTGGGATTACAGGCATGAGCCGCTGCACCCAGCCCTTCAGCTTTTTATGAGCAAATTAATATTTCGAATTAAATTGAACCAAATGGTTTTCTCATAAGATGGAGCAACATTCCTCATGCTGGAAAATGAGATGCTCCTGAAGTCTTTGTGTCTTGGCGCTCTACCATTGTTTTCCACATTGATATTTATGCTTTCTGTTTAGAGACTTGATGCATTCCCAGAACTTTCTGAAGAGCCCCACCACATCCTTGTTTCTCAGGATGTAGATGAGGGGGGTTAGCATGGGGATGAGTACAGTGCAAAATACAGACACAGCTTGTTTCTGCTCAGGGGTGTGGGAGAAACCGTGTGTCACATATATTAAACACACAGTTCCTAAGTAAAGACCACTGAAAGATGGGAGGAGCAGTTGGCCAAAGCTTTGTTCCTACTTTAGGGGGATTTCATATGAAGGACTGTAAGGAAGATGAGGTATGAGAGGCCCCAAGTCCAAGATGAAATGGATAAGAAGTGGAGAGCCTGCATTTGAACCAGGTAGTATGACTCAGGGTCCACGCATCATCTCAGTCATGGATGACTACCACAGACACCTTGTCCCTTTCTTATCCCCATATTCGGGCTTCTCTCTTACCATGTACACCTCCCCTTAGTCTCCACACCTGGGGCCACCTGCCCCCACAATCCTGTTCCCATATCTCACCTTGAATGAAGAGCTAAATCAGGGAGGAAGCATCTGAAATAATGTTGAAGAAAAGCTGAAGTGAGTGGAGAAGGACATCACTTTGTGTCCTTTACTTTCTATCAGCCAATATCTGTCTCCCAGTCTAGACCCTACCCTACAGGTGAGGCCTCCAGCACAGCTCATCTCTGCACTGTCTCCATGTAGAACCAATGTCCCTGCTCAGATTAGATATATGAAATCCCCTAGTTGTAGATTTGGGGGCCTGTGGAAATGAGTCTGTCATAAACTGCTGAAGGGTACAAATTAACACAGCTTCACATAAGTGGCCTGGAGTGAGCTTCACTTCACACTAACCCAGGACCAGATTATTAGTCCCAACAAAATAGTTTGTTTATAATCCCTCTCATGGACTCCAGAAGAGGAAGACGGCAGACAGGGTGCAGGACTAACTTGCAGCTCCCACTTGGATGGACAGAGCAGCATGTGGAGATTCACACTGTGAACTTTTGCTCCAAGAACTACCATAAGACATACCAGGAAAGCCAAGAGAATCCAAAGACCGTTTGAAGGAGGCGGCTTGCCACTGCAGGCTCCGTGCCAAAAACTGAGTACCAAAATGTGTGAAAGTGTAAAAGGGGGATGGCTCCATCCCCAAACACAGATCCTCACTGGGGAACCTGAAGGTCCAGATGGTGGGAAAAGGATTTAATCTTACACGGAGCTGAATGAATTTAGAGAGCCAAGCAAAATATTCGAGTAGGGGAAGCAACAAGAAGAGCCCTGTGGGAAGCCATTTCTGACCTTGTCTTGCAGGGGTCCCTTTGGGAGGGCTGCCAGTGGAATTGGGGAAAGACCACAAGGAGAAGCAAGCTTTCAGATGAATTTTGTAATAATCTTGACTAATGTGAAGTTTCCTGGACAGAACCTGGGGGAGGGGGAAAACTGGGAGTACAGATACAAGCTCAGAAGCTGAGGCAGACAGAGAGGCATGAAACCTAAAAGCCCTGCTTGCTTGCTTCATGAGGGGCTTGTAGCCTGGGGCAACTTCTCAGCCCTGCTCACCAGCTGCCTGGAAAGAAACTCAGTGCTACCGGGGGGCACAAGGTGGGAGTGAGGCTGGCTTTTGGGCTGCATGGGAGCTGGGTGAAGCCTGTAACGGCCAGTTTCCCCCACTTCCCTGGTGACCTGCATGACAAAACAGAGGCAGTCATAATCCCCCTGGAAGCATAACTCCATCAGTCTGAGGACCACACTCCAAATCCACAGCAGCCACAGCAAGCCCCACCCAAGGAGAGTCTGAGCTCAGACACACCTAACACTACCCCCACCTCCTGGCCTTTCTCTACCCACCCTGGGAGCCAAAGACAAAGGACATAATCTCATGGGAGCTCTGAGGCCCAGCCCATTGCCTGAGAAATCTGGATACTTGTCCAGGTAACCCTACGGCAAGCTTGTATCTTCCCTACACTACTGCAGCTGATGCACTCTTGAAAGAATCAACTGCTGGCTGGAGACCAACCAGCACACTTATCAAAAATACAGCCAAGGGCACTCACAGAGTCCACTTCACTCCCCTGCTCCCTCCACCACAGCATGTGCTGGTGTCCATGGCTGAGAGACCTAAAGACAGATCACACCACAAGGCTCTTTGCAGATACTCTCCAGTACCAGCCCAGAGCACAGTAGCTTCGCTGGGTGGTTAGATGCGGAAGAGAAATACCAATCTCTGCACTTAGGTTCTCAGAAAGCCCCATCCCTAGAAGAAGGGGTAGAAGACCACATGAAGGGAGCACCCCATGGGACAAAAGAATCTCAACAGCAGCCCTTTAGCCCCAGATCTTCCCTCTCATATATTCTAGCCAAATGAGAAAAATCCAGGAAAACCATTCTGAAAATATGACCGAACAAGGTTTTCTGACACCCCCAAAAGATCACAATAGATCACCAGCAATGGATTCAAACAAAGGAGAAATCCCTGAATTGCCGGAGAAAAGATTCATAAGGTCAATTATTAAGCTACTCAAGGAAGTACCAGAGAAAGGTGAATACCAACTTAAAGAAAATTAAAAAAATGTCACAAGACGGATGGAAAAATCTCCAGAGAAATAAATAAAACACAATCACAACTACTGGAAATCAACAACATGCTGAGAAAAATGCAAAAATACGTGTACTTCTTTAGATATATTTATAACAATCCAATGATGCATGGCATCAGGATAAATTCAGAAATAATTACTAAACAAGATTCCATATGGTAGAGATGAGAAAGTAGATTTTGCCTATGTTCAAGTGGGAGAATACCCATTTCAAACCTGCACGATTATAGAAGAAATGAAAAATTTTAACTTTAAGCTGCTGAGAGAAGCTTGAAAAGAATTAAGTCTGACATTTGATATTCTTTATAATTATATATTATTAATTACTCAGATGGTACTTAGGAATGAAGGCAAGTCATTAATCCACAAAAACCCGAAGTACAAGGAAACTGTTAAAGGCTTTTTTTTTTTTTTTTTTTTTAAGACTGAGTCTCACTCTGTCGTCCAGGTTGGAGTGCAGTGTAACAATCTCATTGCAACTTCCACCTCCCTGGTTCAAGCGATTCTCCTGCCTCAGCCTCCTGAGTAGCTGGGACTACAGATGCAAACCTCCACACCCTGTTAATTTTTGTATTTTTAGTAGAGATAGTGTTTCATCATGTTGGCCAGGCTGGTCTGGAACTCCTGACCTCAAGTGATCTGCCTGCCATGTCCTCCCAAAGTGCTGGGATTACAGCCGTGAGCCACCGTTCCCCACTGATTGGGTTAATTCAATTGCTTTTGTTTTCAAGCTCTGAACTTTTTTTTTTTTTATGCCAGTACCATCCTGTTTCAATGTTTAAAAGCTTTGTAGTATATCAGGTAGTATGATGCCTACAGATCCATTCATTTTTCTCAGAATTGCTTTGGATATTTGGAGTCTTTTTGCTTCCATATGAACTTTAGGATTGTTTTATTCTATTTCTGGGAAGAATGTCTTTTGTACTTGGATAGTGATTGTTTTAATTCTGTAGCTGTCTTTTGGTAGATGGACATTTTAAAAATATCAGTTCTTCTAATCTATGAACATGGGGAATCTTTCCATTTGTGATCTCTTCAATTTCTTTCATTAGAGTTCTATAGTTTTTCTTGTAGAGATCTTTCACTTCTTTGGCTAAATTTATTCCTAGTTATTTTGTATTTACTTTAGCTTTTGTAAATGGGATTGCCTTCTCTTTCAGATTGTTCACTGGCATATATAAATATATAGGCATATATAAATGCTACTTATTTTGTATGTTGATTTTGTATCTTGTAAATTTAGTGAATTCATTTATCAATTCTAACAGTTTTTGCTGGTGTCTTTAGGATTTTTTTATATATGACCACGTCATCTGTAAACAGGGAAAATTTGACTTCCTTCTAATTTGGAGGCTTTTGTTTCTTTCTTTTACCTAATTGCTCTAAGACCAGACACAGCTTCTCTCTTTTTTCTCTCCTGAATTCATGGGAATTCAGGATGTTATTCTTGTTTTTGAATAGTTTCTCGTTGTACTTTTGTGGGTGTGGATGAATGATGCCAGAGGACCTTCTATTCAGCTATCTTGTTGCTATAACTCCTGAGTCTTTCTTGACTTTTTAAAAATACAGTTTGCTGTTAGAGTATAGAAACTCTAATTTGTGTACATTGATTTTATATCCTGAAACTTTCCTGAATTATAGTTTTTGTTGAAGTCTTTAGGTTTTTTATATGTAATATTACTTTATTAGCAAACAGAAACTATGTCACTTCTTCCTTTCCTATTTACATTTTTATTTATTTTTCTTCCCTAATTGTTTTAGCTGGGACTTCCAGTACTATGTTACATAAAAGAGGCAAGAGTGACCGTTCTGGTCTTTTGCTGGATCTTAGAGAAAAAGCTTTCAACCTTTCATCGTTAAGTATTATGTCAACTGTAGAGTTATCATATATGGCCTTTATCATGTTGAGATACATTTCTTATATACCTAATTTGTTGAGAGTTTTGGAATTTTGTCAAATGCTTTTCTTCATCTACTTAAATCATCATACAATTGTATCATTCTGTTAATGTGCTATATGATGTTTATTAATTTGCCTCTGTTGAAGCATCCTTGCATCCCTGGGATGAATCCCATTTGATCATGGTGAATGCTTTTTGAAATGTGCTTTTAAATTCAGTTTGCTAGCATTCTTTGAGGAATTATTGACCTGCCGTTCCTTTTTTGTTCCCATGTCCTTCTCTGGCTTTGGTATTAGGGTAATTCTAGCCTTGTAAAACGAATTTGGAAGTATTCCCACTTCGATTTTTTGGAAGTGTTTGAGAAGAATTGGTACTAGTTCTTTAAATTTTTGATAGAATTTTGCAGTGAGTCCATATTGTCCTGGGCTGCTTTTTATCTTTTTGGCAGGAGACTTTTATTACTACTTCATTGCATTATTCATTATTATTGGTTTGCTCAGATTTACTGTGTATAATTCAATCGATAGGTTTTACATATCAATGAATTTATATCTTCCAGTTTATCTAATTTTTGGCATGCAATTATTCATTATACTTTCATAATCATTTGTATTTCTGTAGCATCTGTTGTAATGTTTCCTTTTAAAATTTCTAATTTACTTGAACCCTCTCTTAGTCTAGTTAATTTTGATTTTTTCACAACACAACTCTTATCTGATGTTTCGCATTATTTTTATCATTTGTTTTGTTTCTTCTCTGATTATTATCTACTAATTTGGGGTTTCTTTTTTTCTAGTTAATTGAGGTA
This sequence comes from Hylobates moloch, assembly GCF_009828535.3. Lineage (NCBI taxonomy): Eukaryota > Metazoa > Chordata > Mammalia > Primates > Hylobatidae > Hylobates > Hylobates moloch. The sequence continues at coordinate 80,333,887 of NW_026652293.1, forward strand.
CAATATTACCTTTTCTTATTTGAGTTCTTCTTTATTGACGTAGCCCTTCATTGCTATAAACTTCCTCTTCGAACTGCTTTTGCTGTGTCCTGTAGGTTTTGCTATGTTGAGTTTTCCATTTTCATTTGTCTCAAGCAACTTTTTATTTTCCCTTTTAATTTTTTCATTGACCCACCTATTGTTTAGGAGCATATTGTTTAATCACCATTTATTTGTAAATTTTCTGAGAATTCTTTCATTCAATTACAGTTTAAACTGTTGTGGTCAGAAAAAATGCTTGACATTTTGATCTTCTTAAGTCTTTTATACAGTCAAACATGTGATCTAACCTAGAAAATGTTTCATGTGCAATTGAGTATAATGTGTATTCTGCAGCTACTGAATAAAATGTTTTGCATATGCTTTTTATGTCCATTGCCCTAGAGTGCAACTTAAAGCTGTTATTTCATCATTGACTTCCTGTCTGGATAATCCTTCCATTGCTGAAAGTGGGGTGTTGAAGTTTCTTAGTATTGTTTTATTGCTATCTCTCCCCTTAGATCTATTAATAGTTACTTTATATATTTAGGTGCTGTAATGTTTAATGCATATATAGTCACAATTATTATATACTCTTTGTTTAATTGACTTTTTAATCATTATATATGATCTTCTTTGTCTCTTTCTACAGTTCTGGACTTAAGTCTATTTTATCTGATATAAGCATAGCTACTCCTACTGTTTTCTGGTTACAACTTGAATGGGATATCCTTTTCAACAACTTCACTTCGTCTGCATATGTCCTTGCAGATTAGAGTAACCTGTTGTAGGTGGCATGTTGTATTCATTCGGCCACCAGATGTCTCTTGATTGGATAATTTAATACATTTATATTCAAGATAATTTTCAATACATAGGGACTTAATACTACAATTTTGTTAGTTGTATTCCAGTTGTTTTATAGAGAGTTCATTCTTTTCTTCCATTCTTACTATCTACTTTTATAGTTAAGTGATGTTTTTTCTAGTGGTATGCGTTGATTCTTTTTAAAAAATTTTGTATATTTACTACAGGTTTTTGCTTTGTAGTTACCACGAGACTTACCAAAAATATTATAACAGGTTATTTTAGGTGGCTAACAACTTAACTTTGAACACAATAAAACTACAAAAATCATTTTTCATGAAATTTTGCTACATTTTATTTCCTGTTACAAAGATGTTTTAGAGATAACCATCAAATGTCTAATTATAATCCAGCAAATTGAGAGTTGACACATGCTCTTTAATTCATACAAAGTTAGAGTATGCATTTTACATTGTCTGAGTTCAGGAAAAATATTAAAAACTAGTTCTCTCATTTTTTTCCAAAACACTACAGAGTCTTTATGTTAGAGTCATAAAATAATTGGGTGTGGTGAGAGAAAAGAGAAATCTGTACTTTTGAAACCACATGATTATTCACAAGCTGGACATAGCCAATTAGGAAATTATAGGCATGCAGCTACCACATTTGTGCTTTTATGTAACAGATTCAGCAGGCCCCACCTCAAGTGTCCTCCTATCAGCCTATCCTGGTGTAAAAAGGCATGGTCGACTCCACTTAGATCAACGTCATTTACATCACCATTCTCGTTTACCTGGTCTCTGTTTTTGGTCTTGCACATCTCCAACTGCCTACCACACAAATAACATTTCTAAAATACAAATCTGATCATTTCACTATTGTTTGTAAAACCCTGGGCCACATAATGGCAAGAAATAAGCCTAAGATGAAGTAAGAAAGAAGGGTCTACTGGGCATTGATCTCTCTTGCTTGGTCAGCCCTGTCTTTGTTCATGCTGTGCCTTTTCCCTTGCAGCTTGTCTCTGAGCATGTTCCTCTGGCTCCACTATCACACACTCATCTGAGGGTAACTTCTAGTCACTATTCAGCACTGAGCCCCAGAGTCTCCTCTCAGCTCCTTGTTTGAACTCAGATGTCACAGATAGAATTAGTGTGTCCTTATGAGCTGTATCCTTCATATGTATCAAAACAATTTATTTTATTACATTTGTTTGCATAAACAACTACATGTATTTTTCAAATTCCTTGGAAAAAGTAGCCATGTGCCATTCCAAAATTAATCTTAGCTATTTTTAATATTACAATATAGCACAAAATGCTTGTTGAATAAATGGAGGATTGAATGATGCAGCCCTCTGCGTGTTTAAGTTACATGTTTGAAATCTCAGCTCAGGAATCACCCTGGGCAGGTAACCTTCCTTAAAACTCCTTCCACTCAGGTGTAATATTTTTTCCACAGACACTTATGTGGTCCTACATGCTCAATACACCACATGACACTAATTATTTCAGAGAGGTAAATCCACTAGATGTCATCAGAATTGGACCATGCAGAAAAAGGTAGCCCTCAATGAAGAAGGCGCGATGACTGGATTTTCTCCGTAATTAGTCATAATGAAATGAGCACAATTTCTAAGATGTCACACTGCCACCAAGCAGAAAGAATATTTTCAAAAAGGGCAAAAAGCCTGGTATTTAATTCTTTATAAATGATTTCAACTTCACAAAAAAGTATCATTAAAAAAGAATAGTACAATTAATACCTATATACCCTTTACCCACACTCACCTGTGGCAGCAACATTGTACTCAGTTTGTTTCATTGCCCCTGTCTCTCCCTCCCTCTTTCTCATCATTTGAACACCTCATGATCTGTTTGTCTCTAAATATTAAGTATTTCCTAAGGTTAAGAATATTTTTTCACAAAATTAGAGCAGTTATCAACTTCCATTACATTAGTACAACACAATTGTATAAGAATTTTGGGTGGACAAGGACTGTGAAATAGTTTCCACACAGTGAAATAATTTCTCAAAATGAGGTGAATATGAGAGGAGACATCATTGTATTAGAGTCTAAGGAATAACACAGGGATAAAATCGTAAGTATCTGATGGGTGGAGAAAAGGAAAATAAATCTTTATATCCAAATTTCCTACTTTATAATTTCCTAAGGGACGAATCTCACAGTTAACATTTTCTTCAGAGCCCCCATGACATCCTTATTCCTAAGACTATAGATTAAAGGGTTCAGCACTGGAGTGAGGATGGTATAGAAGACAGATACCATCATGTCCTTCTCAGGGGTGTGGTAGGAGCTGGGGAGCATGTAGGTGTAGACGGCAGCCCCATAGAAGAGGATGACCACAGTCAGGTGGGAGGAGCAGGTGGCAAAGGCCTTTTTCCGCCCCTCTGCCGAGTTCATCCTGTGGATGGTGAGGATGAGTAAATAGGAGCTTGAAATGATCGTCACAGGGATGAGGAGCATGAGGACACAGCACAAGTAAATGAAAATCTCATAGAGTGAGGTGTCTGAGCAGGAGAGTTTCAATACAGCAGGAACTTCACAGAAGAAATGATGAATCTCCCGGGATCCGCAGAAGGGCAAGGTCATGCTGATGGCAGTGAATGTGAAGCCATCCAGTGAGCCCAGGAACCAGCAGCCTGATGCCAGGAAGAGACACGCCCTACGGTTCATGAGGACAGGGTAACGGAGAGGATGGCAGATGGCCACGTAGCGGTCATAGGCCATGGCGGCTAGAAGGAAAAATTCCGAACCTACTAGTGTCAGATAGAGGAACATCTGCATCCCACACTCAGGGGCTGAGATCTTATTCACACCCATGACCTGGTCCAGGAGCGTCTTGGGCACAGTGACAGAAATGTACACCATGTCCATGAGAGACAATTGACTGATGAACAAGTACATGGGGGTGTGGAGGTGGGTGTCACAGTGTATCAGAAGGATCAGGAAAGCATTTCCAGACAACGCCATCAGGAAAACCACAAAAATGACCACACAAATTACAGCTGGATGTTTGGATTGTCTGAAGAGTCCCATCAGGATG